>NW_007246185.1:393353-564657 GCF_000164805.1 Carlito syrichta
GGAGGGAGAGAGAGAGAGAGAGAGAGAGAGAGAGAGAGAGAGAGAGAGAGAGTGTGTGTGTGTGTGTGTGTGTGTGTGTGTGTGTGTGTGTGTGTGTAGGATATCCCCCACCTCTGCTGAGAACCACAGCTCTAAATATACCATGTAGGTAGGTGGTCAGTTGCTCTGCCATCGTGCTTCACTAGTCATTCTTGCCAAAAAGCTTATAATCTCACTAAGGAATTCAGATCTACACTGACACTCTCAGAAAGTAGTACAAGCCAGGATATAAGATTACGTGCTTGAAAGCACAAACAATGAACGTCATTTTTGAGATGTCTACAAGAAGCTCCCAGTGCAATTTGATAAAATGGAAGGAGACTATTGACAACTCAAGAAAAGTCTCTCTTTAAAAACACGTTAAAAAAAAAAATGACAAAACTACTTAAAGAAAAAGGAACAATTTAGATCTCAACTTGGTCTGTTTTCATAGGATATTACACGCAAAACTTTTCAATTGCCCCCCCTTGGTCCATTCTGCCACATCATAAAAGACTTCAATTGTAAAGTCATGGTGCCTACCTACCACCTGCTCCTTCTGCAAGGGTGATCTGAACAACCTCCAAATACAGGGAGTTGATTAAGTTGTAATGCTTTGAGGTTGTAGTTTTTATGCTCTGAGCCCCCAAGCAAGTTTCCAAAGGAAATATTTTTAGATTCCTGGACTTGGATTAATCACCACTATAATAAGAATCACTTATGTAGCAATTACTATGTGTCAGGGACTATTCTAAATACTTCACATATATATTAAGTCATTGAATCTTTATAATAACCCAAACACAAGTGAATCCGCTGAGGCCCTAAAAGTTCCAAAGCCACACAGCTAGACAGCAGCAGGTATGGAGATTTGAATCCATGAAGTCTGGCTGCAGAGTCTGAGCTCTTAACTACCATGCAAAACTGCCTCTTTAAAAGAATATGATCCACTTTTTGCTAAAATTGCTAATGGGAAGTTAACTCTAATAACCATGGATATACTCTCATCTCTTTAGGCCTCAATTCCCTCATCTGTAAAAGACAACTGTGCTAGATGATCTGTAAAGACCTTACCTGTGCCTAGATATAGTAGATGCTCAATAAATATATAGCCCTGACATTTTCTGCCATGTTAAATTCAGTTCAGGGACAAGAATATCTCCACCTAAGCTTGATGTTCAAGCGAGGTATTGTGCAGCCAACACTGAGACTGGGCCTTGAACATCTGAGTTCAAAGGCTTTCCCCTCTGTGCAACAAGACGCGTCTCATCTTCAGTTTCACTATAAGGCCAAAATGCCGGTTAACTTGAATGGCAAGAACAGCAGTAAACACTTTTTCTTTGAGGGATCCCTTTATTTTGAGTAGTGCTGTCTGAGGAAATATGTCTCTGGACTTTCATTTGAGAAACCAGTGCTTCTACAGGCTCTACTTCAGAGGAGTCCTAAACCTAACCTGGTGGCTTTTGAAGTCTACAGAGACTTCAGTTAGAAGCAGTCTTGGACTGGGCTACAGAAGGTGTTCTAGATCACTCTGAAACCCTTGGTGTTGGCATCACAAAGACTTCTGTACTATTATGTATGAGTGAAATAACGCTCAGAGTGGAGTTTCTGGCTGGATGGTAAATTCTGAGCATACTCACTCTGATGATAACCAAGTAAAAGGAGGTGGCTAATCCAGAGAATCCCTTACTCCTGCCAGCGTGCAGACATTAATAAAAGGAGGAGGGCCTGTGTCGCCTGGAAGACAGAGAGCAAAGTAAGCCTCTGCTCCCTGAATCCCACCGGAATGGCACCTTATGTTAAACAACTAAGCAAATGTTCCACGAACAAATATGCCAAACATCACTGAAAGGGTGCGTACAGCTGCTGGAGAAAAGAAACAGGAACTACAAACTCTATTTAACAGCTATGTAATCCAGTATTGCAGGTGGGAAGAAGATTAGAAAAGAATGCCTGTGTCTCTTATCTACTGAGACTATGGTACTTACCAGAAAGGAAAATGAACACAGATTGTGATAATTCCATCAAGAATTACCATTTTCTTTAGTAGAAAAGACAAACAGAATCTTAATGGGCATTGTGCATTTGGGCAATGCAATAACAAGTAGTAGCTTTTCCTCATAATGATGCATACTGGTTAATGAGACTGAACAAAAATTAGTGAAATGACTGATACAATTTGAGAAATTTCAGGTCAGCTTTAGAATTTAACATATGGTCAGGAATATTAAGAATTCTAAATTATTTTCAGGGCTTAAAGTGTTATTGATTATATATATAATTCAAAAAAATTAGGTTTAAATCTTATCTTTAGTTTTTTTCTCTGTGGTTAAGAGGAGAAAGAAGACAATGATATGTAATGATGAACATGCATTCATTGTCTAATAACAAATTCATTCATTGT
Organism: Carlito syrichta; assembly: GCF_000164805.1. NCBI lineage: Eukaryota > Metazoa > Chordata > Mammalia > Primates > Tarsiidae > Carlito > Carlito syrichta. The sequence continues at coordinate 395,776 of NW_007246185.1, forward strand.
CTTAACAAATAGAATGATTTTTATCCAATTAGAAGCTGGCTAATTTGTAATGTGCTCGGTGCTTGGAGGATTTGTGGCAAGACATGTAAAGGCTTCACTTCCCATCCCAAGACACAATAAACATAATCAATTGAAACCAGAGACCAGAGCCGGCCAGAATAAAAAACAACAACAACAAAACAGGGAGCTTATTATTAGTGTCAACAACAGGGCTTTGTCAGAAAAGATCCTCTAGCTCCTAGTGTTCTTTCCTCTCCGTCTGTGAGAACTAGCATCTGAAATTCCAACCTGTGAATCATGTAGTCAGATGGCTCAGACTGCCCTACATTGCAGCTCCAACATTTTCTAAGCTTTTCCTCTTGGCTCGACAAGTCTCCAAGCAAGAACCCAAGCAAGATCTTGCTACTCAGTGAGAGAACTGAATAAGCATGGATCTCTGGTCATTTTAGTTGAGTGCTGAGTTAAAACAAAAAGATTATATATGTTTTGTAGCTGTGCCAAAGGGATTCTCACTGAGCACTGGACAATTTGGAAATCTAGTCACGGAGCAAAGATAAAACTGGTTCAGATTTTTATTTTTCAGCTCATAAAAAATAAAGCAAAACACTGCCTGATCCCATTCTTCCACAGTTTTTAATTACTGGGCTTTGGGGAGAAGAGCTGGGTCTATCCATTATTTCAATTCAATGGGCAACTCTAAGATGAGAAGAGAAGCAAGCACTGGCATCACGAACACTTACGCTAGAAACTCAGTTTAATGAACACATAACCTCAGTGCAAGCTCTTCTAAATTCTATGCTGTATCTTCCCTTCTAGTTAAGTTGACAGCCTGTCTAAGGGATGTGGGGGCCGTGAGGGGATGGGGCATACATTAAACTATAAGTCTGGGCTGCCACAGCTTCAATGATTCGTTTTAAACATCCTCATTGGGCACATCAGCCTGGCACTACTGGGGAAGCAGGGCAGGAAATCAGCTGCTAATTACCGCGTGTATTAACATGCTGCAAATTAATCAGGAAGAGCATGTTCTGTGTCATTTTCTAAAAGAGAAGTAAAACTAAGGCATCAGATGAAACTAAGTTTAACAGAGAATGAAAGACAGATTCCTCTCACAAGCATCATGTGCCCCGTGAGCCAGGTGAGAGCTAAGGATGGCCATAGCTCCCTGGGTGAGGGAAAAAAATGAATCTGACTACCAATTTTCCAGTTTAGTATTCAGGAGACATAATTTGTAGGGCCCAGTGCAAAAGGAAAATGTGGGACCCTTGTTCAAAAATTATTAAGATGGAGACAGCATAGCCTTAAACCAAGTGCAGGACCCTGTGGAAGGGCTTGAGGGTGCATGCTCAGGAAGCTGGCCCCAGTTAGTAGATAAGGCATTGTATTTTAAAACATACAAATTGAGCTGAATTTATGGCTGCAATGGTTTCTTAAAGGTACTTTTACCTTGATGCACAGAAAGTGGGGGGAATAAAACAATTGCCCCCCAACCTGCAGACTCCCCAACCAAAAACAAATACAAAACCCGACTCTGTTGACTGGAAAGTTGATGTGATACTGATTCCTCATCTGCTGCTGTGTGCTACTTTGTTCTCATTCTTCCTCTCAATGCCTAGTCTGGCATGAAGAATAAGATCCTAGTAGCAAGCAAACTACCTTCCCATTGACAGTAGTTTGCCAGTAAAGGGCATTTTACAGTGTAGACTTGTAAACTTTTAAAATTATGATCCACATTAACAACCATGTTGCACCTAGCGCATGCGCGTGCGCGCGCACACACACAAATGAGAACAAAAGTTTCATGAAACTACAATTCTCCTAACTGGGATGTTTTCTATCCAATTTCATTTAAATCTATTCCGTTTCATTTTTTAAAGACGCAGCTCACAACCCGGACACCTATAAGCTGAGAAACGCTGCTGCAGGGGCTATTGTTTTTCAACCAGGCATCCTCTCCTCCCTGACCCCAGTCCTCTGGAAATACTTTCTACCTCTGATCATGGGTCAATGTTAACTTGTATTGAGACAATCCCCGTGCAATGTCTCTCCTCCCTGAGATTTTTCATTTTGGGGTAGAGTAGAAATTTACTATTCTCTTGGATTGCTAGGCTGAGAAGACGCAAATCAAAAACGGCTGCGGCAAAAAGCAGCAGAAAGGGAGAGATTCCCAAATGAACTCCTGATTCAAGGTACTGCTGAAGCAGCTTTACTCTCATTCTTCCCGGTTACATGAGCCATTTTTGCTAGTTTGAGAAAATTTCTGTCTCTTTTCAACCACAAAGCTCATACAAACACCATAATTAACAAACCATGTAAACAGACAACAAATATATGTCATAGACAGGAGTAGCTATATCTTAAAAGTCACCACTTTCAGTCCCTTTCCTTGCATTTTTAAACCTTTTCTTCCTGTTACAAAAATAAATTTTCTTAAACAAAAGCTTCCTTATTTCTTCAGCATTTACACAAATAATACTTTTCTTCATGTTTTTTACTTATTTAACAAATAATTACTAAGTCCATGACTCTGGCTGTAAGGCAGAAGAGTCAGATCAAACAGTTGGCTTAAGACTGCATTAGCCATTAGATGATGACGTTCAGAAAGAAAAGTAATAAAAGCACCATTAAAATTACTGATAATATGAACTGTCATTTAGTGAATGTCAATGGTATCCAGGAAACTTATATGTTACTAGCTTAAAAATTCTCACAACATTTTAAGACAAATAATGTCCTCATTTTTTCATTAAAAGGGAGGCAGAGAGATATTAACTTGCTTAAGATTATCCAGCCTGAAATGGGTGGAGCTGTAACTCAACACAGGACAGTCTGATACTTTCTACTTCCTTGTGGCCTCTCTTCAGAAACTCTTGATATATCACAGTTCAGATACATCACAGTTGCCCAATATCCCATAAAAGACATTGTCCTGTTGTTTTCTTAATCCTTTTGTAAAGTGACAGTTTATATTAATTGACAATTAAAAATACATACTGTCTTTCTTCATACGTTCATGTGTGAAAACATGTTAGAGATAATACTGCAGCAGATTTAAACAGGGAACATAAGTCACCTGGAGAATGGAAGATTATAACATCCACACCTCTGGATCATAATCTAGGCTCTTGAAGGTACATTTCATGCAATCTAGACCTCCTGTTAAATACAGAGCCTGGGGTCCCAACCAATGTACCATTTTTCTAGAGAACAAAGCCACTGATAATAATTTTAAGTTTTATAAAATGTAGATTCCTCGCTAAAAGACAAATTATTCTCCTTTTTTCTTTTTCTTTCTTTCTTTCTTTTTTAAAGGGAGAATCAGAGGATACTCAAGAAAGACCCCAGATGGTTAAAACTGGCCACCAAAGTAGTCCAGATTCCTCTGGCTTTGGGCCCACAGCATTTTCATCTGATCGTCTACAATGAAGAGCTTTTTAAAATTTTGCATTTTAAACTCTCTGCATTTGTTTTGTCTAAGATGAACCAACAAGTGTTAAGATAAATCTCAGCCCCAGAAAACTATCTCCGTTATTTCAAGGAACTCCTTAGTTTGTGTTATTTCTAAAGAATGTCTCGGTTTTTGAGATCTTTTCAGCAAATTGACAAAAAAAGGATGTTTTCCAATACTGCTAAGTTTCTTTGTCTAGACATTTGTACTTATTTCTCCATTCACTTGTAACTCCATCTTATCCTTCTAAAAGCAATTAGAAAAAGAGAAAGCTGCCTTAAAAAAGTTTATTTTTAATTTAACCAGATTCTAATTGATCTTTAAGATTTCTTAATTTAACCTTTTGTATAGGTATTACTACAGTATGTTTGTTCAGGTGAAAATTAGAAAATGCAGATAAGTAAATGAATAAAACATAAACACAAAATAACCCTTATCCCAACTATCCCTTGCTACAAGTTTCAATTTAATCTCCCAGGCGTTTATGAATACACCTATAATAAATACTTGTATTACATATCTTGAAAAAGCAGACATACGGTATATGTGTTTTGAAATTACTTCCTTAACATCAATATATAATCAGCAACTGTGTCTAATAGGAATTATAGATCTACATTATCATTTAAAAATATCTGTATAGTATTTTACTTTTTAGGTATACTCTAAGTGTAAAACCAATCTCCTACTATTGGATAATTTAGTTATTTTCACTATGAACACCTGTAAATAATGTTGTCTTAATAGGAACATGCAACCTATCATACAGGTGGAATTACTGGATCAGAGGGTATAAATACCTGAGGATTTTACATATAGTCACTGCTGACTGACTGCACCTATTCATCCTCTATGAGCGATATATAAGAAAGTTCACAGCACCTCGACTCGTGTTTTAATATTTGCCATTCTAACAAGTAAAAAGGCACTTTCACACATCAACTGTGTTCTCATGATTATCACACACTTGGATTGACCTTTAAAATTTAGAGATGCAATTATGGAATGCGGGCGCCAGGACCTCTAAAAATCCACCACTCCAAAAAAGTAACAAGAATACTGGTGAAAGTTACAAATATCAACTTTTTTAGATACTGGAAAATTAACCAAAGGCTTTCAACAGTTCAAAGGGTATTTATTCAAGAAGAACAGCTTAATAGGGGTGAGGATAGCTTGTTTTGTGGTATGTAACTTGTGTTATTCCCATCCCCCTTTCCCAGTGCTGCAGTAGCCGTGAAAACCAACAGCCTCTCGGTCACAGTAACCGTGAAAAACCAGCAGTAATACATTAAATGTAAATGAACTAAATATGCCAGTAACGGAGACTGGCAGAGTGGATTTTAAAAAATGACCAAACTATATGCTAGCTACAAAAGATACAATTTACTTTAAAAGACACAAATGAGTTGAAAGAAGTATTAGACAAAATAGACTTCAAGATAAAAATTGTTACTAGTGATAAAGACGTGCATACTATAATGATAAAGCTTAAATCAATCAAGTAGGCATTAAAATTGCATACTTTCAATAACAATGTATGCACTGAACAATAGAGTCCCAAAACACAGTACATGAAGCAAAAACTAACAAAACTGAAGGAAGAAACAAACTGCTCAACAATAGTTTGAGACTTCAATACTACACTTTCAATCACAGAACAATGCAGAAGACAAACAAACAAAAAGATGAAAAACACTATAATCCAACTGGAACTAACACACATCAATTCAACTATCTACTGAACAACAAACAGCAAAATTTACATTCTTCTTAAATATTCTGATGGCAATACTCCCCAAGTTGAATACTAAGTCAACATCATCCCTATCAAATCCCAGCTGATCTTTTTTACAGAATTGACAAGCTGATCTTGAAATTTATATAGAAATATCAAAGATTCAAAGTAGTCAAAACAAACTTGAAGAACAAAGGTGAAGAACTCACACTTTCTGATTTCAAAACTTACTACAAAGCTACAATAATCAAGACAGTGTGACATTAAATAAAAACAGACATATATATCCATGGGAGTCCAGAAATAAAACTTTATGTTCATGACCAACAAGGGTGCAGTTTCATTGACTGGAACAAGTTTCTTAGTCTGGTTCCAGATGTTGATAGCAGGAAAGGCTTTTTCTACATGTGAGGTAGGGGATATATGGGAAAAGTCTCTGTAATTTCTGCTTAATTGTGCTGTGAACCTAAAACTCCTCTAAAACATAAAGTGTCTATGTGTTTAAAAATTAAATAGTGGTGATATGGTACAATTTTGTGAATACAGTAAAATCTATCAAATTGTACATTTTAAAGGGGTGAATTTTTGTACCTAACCCTGAATTGTACCCCACATCTTTAAAATAAACTAATTATAAAAGGGCCAGCTTTACAGTAATGAGTATATCTCAAGCTGCTATTTTCTAAAACCTCAATTTAATATTTTCTACTTCCTATATAGCTGGTTCTTCTGTATCACAGTCCCTGCTTCTTAAATATACTCTTTGCTTCTCACATTGGGCCCAAACTGTTCAAGTTACCTCCTGCACGTGCAGTCTGTCCACTGCTGCCACCACCAACTTCCTTCCCGCTGTTCAGCCCCCACCACTTAGGAAAACACTAAGTCTTTTCTACTAATCTAGCACGGAAGGCAGGATACTACCACTTCCGCTTTTGCTTCTTGCATAGCCGTATTATTTTAGCACAGAGCATTTTTAACTTTAAAAAAGAATTTGTCTTGAGCCCTGTGCAGTGTTGTGTGCCTATAGTACCAGCTATCTGAAAGGTTTGAGGTGGGAGGATTGCTTGAGCTCAGAAGTTCAAGGACAACCTGGGCAACAAAGTGAGAGTCCTGTCTCTTAAAAAACAAAAACAAAAAAACCTTCTTCTTGACAAAAAGAATAATTTATCAGAAACTATATAAAAATGTCAAATAAAAAAGACATAATAAAGAAGTCTCAAAATAGAAAGAGTACAGAATTAAAAAAAGAAATGTACAAGTTTACAATTAAAGTAGGAGATTTGAAAGTCAGTCGATCATTGAAAGGAAAAAAAAAAAACACTCACATTTTGTTTCTTAGAAGGTTTTACCTTTTTCCCCCACAAAAAATGTAATGGAACATTTTTTTCCTGTCAGGGATTCATTTCTGTATAATTTTATGAGCCAATCAAGCTATATAAAATACTTCTATGATACAAGATTGGAAGAGTAACTTGATATATTATGTATAATGTGTGTGTGTGTGTGTGTGTGTGTGTGTGTATTTCAGTTGGGGTCTCACTCTGTCACCCAGGCTAGAGTGCAGTGGCATGATCACTCACTACAACCTCAACTTCCTCAGCTTAGGTGAACCTTCCACCTCAGTCTTCTGAGTAGCTGAGACTATAGGTACACTCTACCACGCCCAGTTATTTTTGAAATTTTTTTGGAGAGACAAGGTCTGGTTATGTTGCCCTGCTGGTATCAAACTCCTGGGCTCAAGCAATCTTCCTGACTTGGCCTCCCAAAGTGCAGGAATTACAGGTGCGAACTACCGCACCTGGCCAATGTATATAATTTTTATTTTACAAGTATTATATTTTTATTTCACTTTTAAGAGAAATATATCTTAAAATAAAAGTGTTAAGTTTTAATTTTTCCTAAAGTCCCCAAATTACATGAATGGATAATTTCTACCCTTGTGATTTCCACATTAACAGAAAAATTACATGTCAGTGATTAGGTATATATGTTTATAATGTTAAAATATTGGTAATAATAGCAGTAGTTTTTCCAATGTATTCAGAATTGACAAAATTTTTTAAACAGTGTAACCATACAGGTAGTAGAATTCAAAAACAAAAAATTCATAATAAATATGTTAAAGTATCCATTTATAAAAGATAAATGTTATGCACTGCAATGAAAAGATTCCTTAAGAAGGACATGATAAAAGACAAATTTTAAGTGATTGATAAATTTAATGTAGTAAAAAAAGCAAGTTACGGAGTAGCAGAAGTTATTTGCAATACAGATAACTTACAAAAAACTTGTATCAGTAATTTATAAATAACTCCTGTATATTAATAATAAAAAGGGCAGATAAATAGAAAACTAATATAGAATTAAAAAGGCACTTCAAAAAGAGGATTTCGCAAGACAAAGTTCTCAACCTTATTATAATCAGGGAAAGGCAAATATACACTCAACTGAATGGCTTAAATTTAAAAGCTGGCGATATCTATGCTGTCAAATGTATGGATCAACCCAGAACACATAGTGTTGGGAGGAATGTAAATTGTTTGCAAGTTCAAACCGTTTGGCAGTCTAGAGGGTTGAATCCTGATTCCTAAAAAGGTACGCCTATCCCCTAGCCCCTAGAACTTGTGAATGTGACCTTATTTGCCAAGAGGGTCTTTGCTGTGCGGCCCTCAAAATTAGATCATTCTGATTACCTGGGTAGGCCCTAAATCTCACCCACAATTGCAAGACAAGCACCTTTATGAGAGACAGAAGAGGAACAGTCATAGATACAGAGGAGATGGCCATGTGAAGACAGAGTTAGAGAATGGAGTTACACAGCTGTAAGGAATGCCAACAGTCAACAGAAGATGGAAGGGAAAAAGAAGGGATTCTTTCCCAGAGCCTTCAGAGGGATTTTAATCTTGCTGACACCTTGATTTCTGACTTCTAACCTTCAGAACTGTGAATATATTTCTGTTGTTGTAACCCACTGAGCTTCTAGTAATTTGTTACAGGAGCCCTAGGAAACTAACACAAAGCAGGATCTGCTGTAGTTGGAACATATATATTCCCTGTGAACCATCAAAGAGGACTTCTGATTATATCTATTTCTTGTGGTGGAGGGTAATTCAGTTTGTGATAATTCATCAAAATGAATTATAATCTGTATAGTTTTCTGTATGCATGTTTAATTAAAACAATAAAACGGCCAGGTTCGGTGGATCAACCTATAATCCCATGCTTTGGGAGGCTAAGGTGAGTGAACTGCCTGAGCTCGCAGGTTCGAGACCCGCCTGGGCAACTTAGCAAGACCTCATCTCTACAATGAATCAAAAAATTAGCCGGGTGTGGTAGCGTGTGCCTGTAATTCCGGCTACTCGGAAGGCTGAGGCGGAAGGATTGCCGGAGCCCGGCCAGTCGAGGCTGTGGTGGCCAGGAGCGGCCACTGCACTCCAGTCTGGGTGACAGAGTGAGACTCCAACTCAAAAAATAAAAAAATAAAAAATAACTGTAATCGACAGTTACTGCCCCTAACTGATCAAGCAGGTAAGAATACTTCAATCAAATAGTTTGTTGGAATAGACATAGTAAAGAATTTTGCATCCTAAAATGTGAAATCAGTTTCAAGCATCTGTGGAGTACTTGCAAAAATTGACCACATACAGAGACAAGTAATGCTTTAAATGATAAACATCATGGTTATACATGGTAAAACTCAATACTGTAAAGCTGAAGAACGAATTTCAAATTTATCTATTTTATTTAAATCCTAATCAAACTTGTTTTTTGGAATTTGATAGGCTAATCTTAAAATTCAAATGAAAGGGTAAAGGAGGTAGATCTGACCCACTAGATATTAAGATTATTATAAAACTAGCAATTTGATAACTTTAAAAAATCACTATAGGAACAGTAAATAGATCAACTAAATAGAGGATGGAGAAAAAACCCGTGCATATAATAAAACTTGATACATGTTAATGTATCATTAATATCAACGAGAAAGAGGACAATAAGAAGAGCTAACAAACTTTTAAAAATACACTTAAAGGCCTCAGAGAGCTAAAAGATAGTTAAGAATTATCAGGCCAGGACCTAGGAAGAAAAGGTCTAGAGAAGTGAGTCCAGCATTTGGGATCCATGTTCCCGTGGAGGAATTTGGGGATTCTGAAGGTAGCAGCTGAGAGGCTGAGGAGATGGGGGTCTAGGAAAGCATCTTCACATTGCATTACAGTTATGTGCTAGGAATGAGTGTATACCCAAAGAAACAGGCATATGCAGGGACTATAGCTCAGCTACCTAGTCACCAGAAGATTAAAATGAAAAAGACTACCACCACCAAGGATTGACAAAGATGTGAAGTGACAGGGACTTTCAGATATCCCAGGTAAGAGTGTAAACTGGAACACTCATTTTGAAAACTACTTTGGCCTTATCTATTAAATTTGAAGATATGCACACTCTATGTGCTGCCAATACTACTCCTAGATATACATCCACTAGAAATGTGTACCCACTGTGCACCAAGAGACATGTACATGAATATTCACAGCAGCATTTCTATAATAGCCCCAAACTGGAAACACACTAAAAATGTTCATAAATAGTAGAATGGATAAATAAATTGTGGTATTTTCATGCAATAGAATGCTACACTATAGTGTTAATGAATGAATTATACAGAATGCACGCAACTTACAAACATAATATTGAACAAAGGAGGTCAGAGACACACACGCAATCTTTTTTATCCTTTACATAAACGTTTATTTTTATTTTTTTTGAGTTGGAGTCTCACTCTGTCACCCAGACTGGAGTGCAGTGGCCGCTCCCGGCCACCACAGCCTCGACCTGCTGGGCTCCGGCGATCCTTCCGCCTCAGCCTTCCAAGTAGCCGGAATTACAGGCATGTGCTACCACGTCCGGCGAATTTTTTTTGATTTATTGTAGAGATGAGGTCTCGCTGCCCAGGCGGGTCTCGAACCCGCGGGCTCAGGCAATCCACTCACCTCAGCCTCCCAAGGGCGCGGGATTACAGGCTGAGCCACCGAGCCCGGCTACATAAAAGTAAACATATTGCCTACGCAAAGTTCAAAAATGCACCACTTGATTCTCTTTGTATCAAAGTTAAGCACAGCTGGGCGTGGTGGCTCACGCCTGCAATCCCAGCACGTTGGGTGGCAGAGACGAGAGGACTGCCTGAGCTCAGGGGTTTGAGACCAGCCTGGGAAAATTGGCGAGACCTCGACTCTACAATAAATCAAAAAATTAGCTGGGCGTGGTGGTGCATGCCTGTGGTTCCAACTACTTGGAAGACTGAAGTGGAAGGATCACCTGAGGCCAGCAGGTCGAGGTTGTGGTGGCTGTGAACATGCCACTGTGCTCCAGCCTGGGCAACAGAGTGAGATTCTGACAAACAAACAAATAAATAAAGTTAAGCACAAGTTAGAACTAAACTGTAGTACTGAAGGAAGCATATGTTAAGTGTTAAAGCACATTTAAAGTGTTAAAACTAAGAAGAAAAGAAAAATGACTACCTTAGTGAATAGCAGGTACCTGATGAGGGAGGGACACTAGCAGGCATTACTGGTCTTGGCAAAGTTCTATTCCATTACAGGGTATTGGACAGACAGATGTTTGCTTTGTGATAAATCACTGCTGTACATTTTTTTTATTGTGCTTTAAGTGTCTGTATGTACTGCACAATTAAAAAGGTTTAAAAAAAAGTGGAGAAAAGATGGATGAGCTTACTATTCAATAAATGTTATCGAGACAACTGAATAGAAGTATGGCAGGAGAATATTCTTACTTGCTACCATACACAAAAATCAACTGCAGGTGTACGCAAGTCCATGAAAGGCAAAACCTTATAACTTTTAATAGAAAATAAGGGATATGTTTTCATATTCTTAGGGAAGAGAAGAATTCTTGAAGAATATACAGAAATGTAAGCGATAAAGGAAATGAGTGAGTTGATTACATTAAATTAAAACCTTTCTATAAAATAAACAAAGTGAAGAGAAAAACCATGTTCTGACAGATGATAATTTCTATACGTGTAACTTAGCAAACAGTAATTTCCAGAACATATTTTAAAACATGTGTATATATCAAAAAGACAATGACATTAAGAGTTGGAGTAAGGGTAAAGGGGAAACCAAGCAAGAACAGGGAAAGGTAATCTGCATTACAAAACATCCTACCTGGCTAAGAAGCATGTGAAATATAGCAGGGCATACTCACATAACATAACTGGATAGCAGTTTAAATAAACGAATTAGAGTCATGTGTAGCAACATAAAAAAAAAAAAAATCTCAAAAACAACGCTGAATGAAAAAAAACAAATCACAAAATAAAACTATTTTAATAAAATTCACAAGCATATATATAATATTTAGAATGCAATATTACATATTGTTCTTTGACACGTACACATGTAGTGAAAGAGTGAAGAAATATGTCTAGGAATGATAAATGCCAGCTTGAAGGAGTGGCTTCTTCAGGGAACGGAGAGAAATGAATCAGGGAGGGTTACACAAGGTCTTTGATTCTATCTGTATCATTTTATTTCTAAGAAAATAAAGAGTGAAGCAGATTTATCAAAAATTTAAGTTTTCTGCAATTTTATATTCTCTTTTCTCACTGAACATTTACAAAAACAGAAGTAAGCAAAACCCACTTTATATCAAGCTGTGTACTTAGACCACATGACATTGGTCCATCACAAACTTTCATACTATAGCACCAATTTACAGTGAGGAAAACTATGGAAACAGCCCTTATGAATTCTAACATTTGGTCCCCTGGAGAGATATTACTGTGGATCTGATTCACTTCCTCCCATGGCATCTCCTTCTGAAGCTGCAGGAGATAAGACTGGGGCTCAGTATCAGGAGAAGCTAATTTGAGTAACTGATATTATGCCAAGGGCACAGTGAATCTTGTAAAACAGATCACGATAATCTCCTTTCATTGGCTGCTCGGAGGTGCTTGACTAAATTTGTGGGCTGCAGCTAGGAAAGGTACATGATTATGTGATTTGTACTTCAATTCTTAATTTCACATTCCAGTCTTTAACTTTCATCCAGACTGTTCATGGCTTATTTTATCCTACAGTGTGTGCATACATGAAGTCTCACACATAGCAACATATAATCCTAACAATTTTTAATAAGTTTTATTATATTAAAGCTTATAACTTCTGTTCATCAAAAGATGTAAAGAGAATAAATGGCAAGCTACAAAGTAGAAGAAGATAACTGCAATACTTCTGACCTCTGTAAATTAGTAAGAAAAGGGCAGATGACTCAAAGGAAAAATAGACAAAGTTGTAAATGGCAGAGTTAAAATTCTCAATTTGAAGCCTTACTTTATTTTACATTAAAAAATACATACATTATTTCAGTTATTATATGTAATGCTATTATCTACTGACAATGACAATCACTGTTTATACCTTGGCCTTGGTAGAAAATCTTTCAAATTATTTTCTTTTTTGGGGGGGAGGGTAAATAACTTTCCCTATAATAATGTTATACAAGGGGGTCCCCAAAAAACCCAAAAGTTTTAATTTAAAAATTGCGTATTTATTGTTGCATGTTTAAACTTCAGTCACTTTAAAAGTACTCTCCATTTGATGCAATACATCTATCAAGATGCTTTTTCCACTGCTCAAAACAGTTTTTGAACTCAATTTTGATGCCTTTTAGTGCTTCTGCTGTTTTTTATTTCACCTCTTCCGCATCGGCAAATGTTTCCCTCTGAGGACTTTTTTCGCTCCGGGAAGCAAAAAGCAGTCACTCACTCAGGGAGAGACTGGGTGAATAGAGAGGGTAGGGCATGCGGGTCATGCCAGTTTTGGTAAAAAACTGCTGAACACTCAGCATGGTTTGGGTAGGTGTGCTTGTAAATCACCTATCATGAAACAGACAAACGTGCTGAAAGAATTTCCAAAAAAATTTCACTGAAGTCAATCATAGTCTCTCACAACAATGCTAGCTGGTTACATTGATGCCAATGGTTCCTAGAACACTCACCTAGTGGGGGAAACCTGTACTACCTACCAGCAGCCCGCTCTCCAAAAAATAATTCCGTTTTTTGGGGGTCCTCCCCATTCATATGTGTGATTACGAATATTGGATCATCCTGTATACCATTTGACAGCCTATCTTTTTCATATAACATAATTCATCTTTAAAAGAAACTACTATATAGATTATAAGGAATTTCAATGTAAATTCCTTAAAAGTTTTTCAATTTACATGCACACAAAAAATGTTCATGTGTGCCAGCTTCCATATGCCCTTACCAGCACTAAGTCCGGGTCTCTGGTTCAAACCAATAAATGGTGATCAGAAAATTACTTCTAGCACAAGAGAAGCAAGGAAGAAGAAAAAAATGAAGAAGGAATATAGTAATAAGGAAACAGAAAAGCCAAGGAATGAAAGAGTGGGAGGAAAAGTTTAAAAAAGGGACAAGTGACTGGAAATAAACAAAGTAATGAAGACATGGGAAACAGGTTAAATATAAAACAGTTAGGTGTCTTTCAGGAATATATCCTTGTTAATCAGGTCATGAATCCCAGCCAAGTGTACCAAAGGCACAATTTCATTAAGAGCTGATAAAAAGGAGGGTTTGAGTCAATTCAATTAATGATCAGAGACCAGATATCTTAACCTAAGTTTCCTTTAGATCTTTCATTTAGAGTTTGAAATTTTCCTCCTCAATTTTTAGTCAGTTTTCCCCAAAGCTGAATGTTATCTGAAGAAAATTCCCAAAAGCGCACTCAGAGATTTTAGAGCAGAACAAAGCACATGTTTCACACTTTTAAAGAAAATGTTCAGTCTCTGGATGCAGCTGAATAACTTTAAAATGACTTCATTTTAAAACCTAGTAGATCAGAAAGAAGTATCCAAAGGAAATGTATATTTTATACTATTTGTTTTACGATAGTTTAAAATTAAATGAGCAGTACAGGATCTCGAGCTGGTCTACTATTATCTGGAAGTATAACATGAGGTAGAGAAAAGAGTTCAATTTTCCTGAAAGGGCAGGATTTTCATTCTACTTCTATGCTCTTGGCTGCCTTATAGCTCTTTTTGCTTTTTTTCTGAGTTTGTATCTAACTTCTAGAAGTTACTGCGAGGGACGGGAAAGAAAGCTAGTCTGGAAGGGCAGGGAATCAGGCCTTGGATGATCTTAGCCATAGGCCTTAATCTCCCCATTCTTGTTCCTTCATCATTATGTTGCCTACCAGCAAGCCTGATCTGTCCCGTTCACAAGGAGGTCAGTTGGTAGATTCAAATGAACCACGATTTTAGCAAGTTTTGAACAGGTATAAATGGCTCAGGCATAAAGGTGTACTCTCTTCCCCTACTTTATTAACAGCAATTCCAAACATCAGGTTTGAGCATAAATGTTAATGGGAACCAATGTAGGAGAACCCATCTTGATCAAAGAAGGACCTGGGGTAGGAAGAGCTTTCTTGATATTTTGATAAAATAAGATAATTCCTCATGACCATTTCAAGAGGATTAATAAGTTAGAAGCTCACATTCGAAAAGGAAATGGAGGAGAAAAAGGTCCCAGTTTTTGAGATTCTATAGGGAACCGAGTCTGGAAGATAGTCACTGAGACAATGCCTGAGAAGGCGTCTTTGTGTTAGTGCTCAGATATTCATGAGACAAAAAAACACAAGAACAAAGACTAAAAGGCCGTTATTGGACACATACTGATAAACTGAAAAATGTTTGTGGATGCCTTATTGTGAGCTCTAGGCTTTCAGGGCACTGAAATAACGTAATCATGAAAAGACAGCAGAATAGCAGGCTCCATGCTGAAGTGTTATCACAAGAAAATGAAGACAGTAAAGAGAATACACAAATCTACACAGCTCTACTACCCTGGGTATTCTAGCCACTATTTGATAACACATTTCCTTCTCTGAAGGAAAAAAAGAAATTCATTCCCCAAATGACAGAAAGGCTGAGAATCTCGACAAAAGCAGACCTCCATAAAACTGTGAAGATGAATACATAAAGTTGAAGAAGTATTAAAAGCAAAAGGAATAACCTAACATGCTTCCCTTAGCTGCTTTTGTCTGTGGTCTGCAGTGCATTATCCACAGTTCCCTAGGATAGAAAGAAGGGCTGTCAGAATCCATTCCTAGGTTTTTCTCACAAATATATACCAAGGGAGGGAGGCACAACAAAGTCTGCTTTGGATTAAAGTTATGAACATCAGATTTCAAAATCAAGAACAAAATGTTTCAGGAGTTTATTTCAGTTTTGTCTCACCCCAAACAGAAAAACTGGAGAAACCAGAATTCTGAATTTCCTTAATGATTTAAGGGGTTGGAGAGGCAATGACATTTTCATGTATCAGTAGAACTGAAAAATAAAAGGATAATGCAACTACATCCCAATGTTAAAAAATATTCTTGACAGTGTTTCCTAATTACCAAGAATAATAGCTATGGCTAACATGAATTAATGAGCAGCATTTTCTTTTTAACCAATACTGTTATCAGGTTTGATTTGAGGTCTGAGAACAGAACACCATAAAATCTGACTTTTATTTAACAGAATTATAACCTAGATTTCCAAAATATTCAGAAGTGATTAGGCAGTCCTAAAGAAAAAATGATAGCTTTATTATTTTAATCTGTATATTAAAAAGTAGCATAGTACGTCAACATAGGAATAAAAGGAAATGGGACAATATTTTCAGACATCCTTAGTACCTATATACTGAACGTCAAGTTACTGTGGTAACTTTAACAGACATCTGATAATCAAAACAATACCAAGTCAACCATAAAGTGAAATAAATTATCTATAATGTCCAGATAATCGAGTAACTGGAATTTATGTGCTAGAATTAGCGGATGAGTTGCCAAAGGAATCCACTTTCTTTTCTGTTTTGATGATATTAAAGTGGTAAACTGACTAGTATCAAATCATGATATATATTTATTTATATATGCAATGCATTTATCTTATATAAAATGTGTATTAATAAACACATCTTCTTCCAGCTATAGCATAAACATAAACAAAATCACATAAGTTTCTTATGTCTTTTGTGTAATTGATAAATGTAAATTTTATTTTACTGGATGGCAAAATAAAGAAATGATGACCTACATAACAAAGGCTTTACTTCCTCTACATGCCTGATTCTGATCAAAAGCGTATTCTCCTTTACAAGGTCATTTAGGACAAAGTTGATCCCCCCCATTTTTGTATCTCTTTAAATATCCTGGTACTAGGCACATAGTAGGCAAGCCCTTAAAATATTTTTTGTCTTGATTCAACATTAAAAGACATCAGAAATGTTGTAACAGATCTGCTTCCAAAATATTCTACATCCAAGGATTATAGAACAACAAATGAGCACAGATACAGATAAAGATCTGTATAGAGATAGCATAGCTAAAATTCTGATAGTAACTGCCTAACTTATATTTTGATAACTGTCATATATTTTAGCATGCTTTTAGGCATTTTGCTTTATAGCTATAGGGGGCAACTGGCTAATAAACAAGTTTCATTCTTTTTTTTTTTTGAGTTGGAGCCTCACTTCTTCGCCCAGGCTGGGGTGCAACGGCATACACACTCACGGCCACCCAGCGTTGACCTGCTGGGCTCCGGCGATCCTTCCACCTCAGTCTTCCAAGTAGCCAGAACTACTGGTACACGCTACCACGCCCGGCTCATTTTTTATTTATTGTAGAGACAAGATCTCGCACCAAGTTGCCCAGGCTGGTCTCAAACCCGTAGGCTCAGGCAATCCACTCGCCTCAGCCTCCCAAAGTGCTGGGATTACAGGATGAGCCACCGAGCCCGGCTAACAAGCCTCATTCTTAAACAGAAGTTCTTTGGTTGTCTCAAAAGCGCATATACTTGCACCTAGGAACGATTCTGAAATGCATGAATAGGTGATTCTCAGCTCTCTATGAGATACTGGTTCATGGAAACTTTACCAATGCTATACCCAAAAGTAGTGCTGCAGAGAACTGAACATGTATTTTAATCAAAATATTAATACCTGCAGAAAAATAAAATATTTAAAAGAGCCAAGAAGCCAGGAATTCTTGTGTACCTAAAATATGTATAGTATTAAAAGCATATTTTAATATACCAGATCTTATTTGAGTCAGTGTCTGAAATTTATTTCATTCTCTTTATTTTTCAGCCTATTAGAATATTCAATACTTATCATTAGCATATCAATCTGCAATCTCTGCCTCTAACAGGATATCAATGCCATCTTCCCTACTCCCCCAACACACATACACTGAACTCCAGCTCAGAGGCACCATTTCCTACACTCCTTAATTATCTTCCATAGTCAACTGTGACTCATCAGAAAGCCTTTCCACCCTCAAAATCCACATTTTCACCTGTTAAGTTTCTCTGTAATGGAAGAGATCACAATACTGAATTAGTTCTCCAGACACGCATATTAAGGACACTACTTCAATTGTTTGCTGCTTAGTAAAGAAAAAATTATACAATAGCCTACAGAATTCTGTAAGAGCTGAGAAGCCACATTACCAAGACACTTCATGGCTTCACTATGAACTGATTTAGAGTCCAACTGTGAAGTCATTCACCTTGGCCAAGAGAGATTTTGAGTACTCTTTGGGACTCACCTATCTCACAAACAATGATTTAAACAAAATGAAAACAAAACAAAACAGGGTGACTCATTCCAACACTCCGGATTCTATCCTATAGATAGAAGGCTATGAAATGATCTGATGATTAGCCTTGGAATTTCCATGCCCTTTTCATTTTTAGAACCTCTGCATGGTGTTAAAAGTATCAAATAGGACCTAATTAGATCTGAACACAAAGACCTGCTCATACATTTGACAGAAGAGTTTACCACTCTGAGTGTACTATGCGGTTCCACAGGGTTATTTGTGGTTATTTTTAAAATCCTAAATTCAAGAAATGTTCACTCCATTCCCCATGCCCTACTTCCTATCATTTATTTATATCAGATAATAAATGATAATACATTGTCTACCAAAAGAGCACTTACCTCATTGTCTGATTCCACAAGAACTTGATCATATTCACTAAGCGCTACTAGAAACATGATAGAGGTGACATTTTCAAAGCAGTGTATCCATTTTCTTCTCTCTGACCTTTGGCCCCCTACATCCACCATTCTGCAAGATTAACAATACTCATATCAGTAACATGCAAAGAGAAACTTTAAAAATCAGTATAAATATAGCACTACTTATAATCATAGGAAAAATATTCTCTTGAAAGACAATGGTCATCCAAGTCAATTCAATTAATACTTATGAATATCTACTAATTTTGTTACCTAATATTCAAAGTCAAGACATTCTGTCTAAAAAATCATTGTTATTAGACTGTTATCAGATGTGTAGGAAAAATAAAACTTTGTTACACAATAATCCTTATCTTAGCAAAGGATTATTTTATTTCATGAAGGACTGAAGAGTCAGAAATAGAATGAGTTTTGTGTTAAGCCCTACTGGCAAATAATAAACTTCAGTTTCTTTTTCTATAAAATCATAGCAAAGATCCTCATGTAATTCTTGAGAATGCTAGAAATTACTGAAAACATTTTCTAGAATGCTAGAAATTATACATAAAATATGTGAGATGCTATACATTCCAATATGGGAGGTATGATGCTTCCGCTGAATGCAAACACAACCCCCACTGATCCCTCATCAGTAGGTTACAGATTTGGGCTATTTTTTTCTCTCAATATTGGTAATAATTTAGGCTATTATATTTGTAATCATTTTAACTATATATATTTAGGACCAATGGTTGACTAATTGATTTTGCTCAACCACCCTCAGACTAAAATTGTATTGATTTCTTGGTGATTTAAATTAAAATAAGAAACCCTCCAGTGTATCTTTCTGCTGCTTCCTCCCTCAGGGATACATTATTTTATTTGTGTAATTAATGATAATAATTGGTATAAAGGCTATATTGTATACACGATTTCAATAATTATTCCATCGTGTGAATAATAATCTATACATTTACATAAAATCCTTGTTCCATGAAATCCTGTCACACCAAGTCCTACAAGATGCATTTCATAAATATGCTTCTAAGTCATTATTTTTATTGTAGTGGCAAAAACCATTTCTAGAGTTTACCAAATATACTTAAGGCGTAAAAGTTGGGAAGTAGATTTTATGAACTCAGTTACTACCTGAAAATGACACTCTGTAAGTCAAAGGGGTATTCAATGATCCCTGTAGTAGGGACTCGAACTCTAAGCACATCTTGCTGCGTAGGCAGGTAGGCAGGGTCGGCTACGCGATCCAAGTCATTAAGATAGCTGGAGGAGCAAAGACACAACGAGAAGATCAGTGACAACAATGCATTAAATCTGTCTATGAAAAGGGAAGGGCAAAAAATGAGTTCTAAGGAGGAAGTGAAGAAGAGAAAGATAAATATCAGAAAGTAGTAGAGAAGTTTGGGGAAAATAAAAATAAAGTCAATCTTTCATTACTCGGGAAAGTAATTCATCCACGGATTACCCTACAGCAAACTTTTCACTTCTTCTCTTATTATCAGTTAGAACCCATACCCCCAAAGGTAATGTAGTAAAAGGAAAATAAACTTAAATTAATCTTCTAGCCCCTACTTGTTTAGCAGGTCTGGTTGGTAAAGCAGTTTAAAACAAATACTTTTAAGATAACGGAGTTGTACATGAGGTCAGAGCCCTCCCACCTCCTGAACATCAGTCGTTACTTGAAATGAATTTCCTTATTCCTCAAACTGGTAAGATAGTAGGATACCATGTGCTAAATTCTGTCCAGTGCCTAAGTCATTCATGATTAAGGTAAAGTCACTAAATTTCTGGTTATTGCAGTAATAATATCTAAGGTCAGATATGTCCAATGTTTAGAGTCACCACACTAAAAAAATTTAACCTGGTTATATGACATCTTTGCATTCCCTTAAAAAATCTTTTTATTTTTAAATAATTTTAGACTCACAAGAAGTGGCAAAAGTATTTCAGAGCATTCCCTGTACCCTTCACCTAGCTTCCCCCAATGAAAGCATTTTATACAGTACATTAGCAAAACCAAGAAAGACATTAATACAATATTATTTATTAACTAAACTCAAGCTTCATTTGGGTTTCACTAATTGTCACATGCACCCATATGCTGTGCGTGTGTATGTATGTATGTATGTATATATATATATATATATGTATGTATGTATATGTATACAGTAATCTCTCAGTATCTGTAGGAGATATGTATACAGTCATCCCTCAGTATCTGTAGGAGATTGTTTCCAATTTCTCCCCAAACCACGAATATCAATATTCATGGATGCTCAAATCCTCAATATAAAACGGCACAGTATTTGCATATAATCTATACACACCTATTTATATACTTTAAATCACCTCTAGATTACTTATAACACCTAAAAAAATGTAAATGCTATATAAATAAATATACTGTAGTATTTAGGAAATAATGACAAGAAGAAAAGGCTGTAAATGTTTAGTACAGACACATTTTTTTTCCTGAATATTTTTGATCTGTGGTTGGTTGAATTCATGAATATGGAATTCATAGACACAGAGCTAATTGTATTGCAGGAACTATTTAGTTCTATGAAATCTTACCATATGTAGAGATTCATGTATCATTATACCAAAATCAGGGTACAGAACTGTTCTATCACCAGAGAAACTGCCTGTATCACCCTGACAGTTATGCATATATTCACCAGTGTAATTTTGCCATTGCAAAAATATTTTATTCCATTTATGCTTTATTCCCTCAAAGTGCAAAAAATAATTTGGAATGCTGAAAATGACATGATTTCATAGAATTTACAACAACCAAATGAAAATGACTGTTCTGAGCAGCATCTTTATAATCTCAGAGGGAACTATGCTCTCCTTCGCCCTGGAGAGGATGGAGCAAAGACGTGGTTTCAAAACACACAACTATTAAGTATATGCACAAAATAACTAACAAGTGAACAGGAGTCCAGAAAAAGTGGAACCATTAAAAGAACTGAAAGGAGTTAGGTCTTCAACTCCTTTATGCTCACAAACAAGAGACAGTGAGTTCTGAGATACATTAAGAAAAGGTATCATGCACAGCATGTTTTAACTCAACAATAAGACAAATACTCAGCTGACATGACCTGCCTAGGGTAAAGATTGTCTCAGTCATCTTTATTTCTGCTTTAGTACTTTAAAGAGAGCCAGGCAAATGTACTTAGCTAATATTTGGTGGATGAATGGATGGATTGACTATGCTGAGATTTCGTTTTAGCATTATTTAAACAGCATTCTTATTAGTGGTGTTTCTTATATATATATATGTGATGTGATGAGCTGATTTCTCTGTAAAATGAATACAGATCAACTCACAGAACATGGATTTGTTAACTACTTACTAGTGATGTTACTAGCGGTGTTAATCATATCGTTACATTTGAATCTGAGTATTAAAAAGAGTCAGTCTATAAGCTTCATAGAATCATAAAATAATAGGGCTAAGTTTGACTCTAACAAAGAAATAAAATTAATGCCATTTCGGAGGTATGTATCAATTCTTTAAGACAAAAACAGCACAGAAATTCCTACTGCAAGCAACTAATTTGTATTCTAAGGGCCTAATCCTGGACACGTTAATGATTTTCTAGGTGGCAGTTAGCTCTTTATAGACTAACAGAAATTAGCCTGATATCTTTAATTATTATAAAATTAGGTGGAGGACAAAGAAAGGGAGGCTGGGAGAATACTGGTGTGAGAAGCAGAAAGGAAAAGCAAAAATGAACTGGACTGAAAATTTTAGTAAGAACCTTAGCATGGTCAACAGTCCTCTGGTAGAGTTGATCTGTATTCATTCTACAGAGAACCCAGCTCATCACATCATATATGTAAAATCAACTGGCCACTCTGTATAGATGGAGTTTTCTAATTTATCAGCTCTGATTTGAAAAACTTGAAACAAAAGTACATTTTGAAAACCATAAAATTACCATTCATTTAACTACTGTATACAATAACTTATGTCAGAGGAATCAAAGAACTTTAAATTTACACTGGCAAGGTTGCTCAGAAATATGTTGCCCAATAAGCCATTTCTATTTATTTAATGCCACACACAGAAGTCAGAAGAGTTGCTAATTCTTACATATATATATATATGGTGCTGTGGTGTTCCTGTGGTAAAGGTAACTTGTGGCTTTCTGTTTACTGAAGCTGAACTAACAGATTACTAGTTGCCACTCCATTGTAAAACAGATAAGTGGTTTGAACAGAAGAATTTAAAGAACCACCACACAAAGTGGGAAATTACCTATCACACTGCTCAGTAGGAACTTAGTTTATCTCCATTTTAGAAGGATAAACCAAGCTCCCTGAAAAACATGTTTGAGTAAGATGGAATTGGGGTATATACCTGCAATGAAAAACCATTTACCAGGGCTCAGAGGCTACCCTAAAAAATTGTCAGTGATATCTCTCCATGAATCCAGGGTACTAAAACACTGATACTTGCTAGGACACTTTTTCTTCTTCCTCTTTCATCTGCTCTTTTTCAAAGGCAGCATAGTTCATAAAGAACAAGAACAACCACCTAACAACAACTAACACACTGAACACTTGCTGCTTGCCAGGCTCTGTTGTATCTGTTCATTTTCCAGGTATCAATACATTTCATGGTAAAGAAATGACCATTAAAAATATTCTGTCTCTTGCTTGATATTCTTTTTGCTTTGCTTCCATTGGAGGGTGGAGAGAAAGACTTACTTCATTTGGGCTAAAAGTTAAATTAATCTAGTTGAACAAAAGAAAAGGCTGAAAAGATCAGTATCTAGTTTTACTAGTTGCAGCATCAATAACCACAGCCAACCAACCAAACAAAACCCAAATTAAAACAAAGAAAATCAAAAACGACAACTCCCAACCAAACAAAAGACATACAAACAATTTTGTCCCAGAGGGAAATCTGAGCAGCTCAGAAGCTTCACAGGACTGAAGACATGCTGCAGACAATTTGTGAAGCAGGTAAAATGTGTAGATAACCGACTACATCTTTTCACTGTCAAGGAGGTGCCAGTGTGGAGAGCTGCTGTCTGCAAAACTCCCAGTTCCATGCGCTCCCCCACTCACTCTGGCCTCCCAGGACTCAGAGGAGGGACTCACAACCCTGTGTCTGCATTGTACATTTGCTGGAGGAAAAAAACCATTCTATTTCTTCAGAAATGAAGTTGTAGCACAGTAAGACGAGTGTATCCTCAGCTGTTGACCCCTGTCACATTTTGAGAAAAGGTGAAAGAATAATCTCTTAACCGAATTATACTTCCCCTTGAAGCATTTCCTATTCTGAGAAAAAACTTTGGTGGAATATGGGGGTGGGATCATGTTGGATTATTCCATTCATTTAACCTTTTAAAAAGAAACGAGGCCTGAACAAATTTATATTGCAGAGTAAATTCAGAGAGTTAATTATAGCCATAATTTGTTTTGTAGAAATGATTCTGAGTGGCTGCTGAGGTCATTCTCAAGGGTGTTGCCATGGGGACAGGCACAGGTACATTTCCAAGGCAATGTATGTGTAACAAGTGTCTGGCAGTAGCTCCCTCCTGATGTCAGGGAAAAAAAGCTCCCATGGTACGTGGGGCTAATTAAGTCTCCAGGAGACAAGTCATGTTGAAGAGTGTGTTAAAAAAGAGGTTTAGCTGGTTAACCTTCCCCTACTCCTATCCCCCCATGAGAATTTAATGACTTTTTATTGCACTGAGACATTTAATAATTGATCATTTGATTTTTAAAAAACTCCCAAACTCAATATTCTTCCATGTGAGTTTGCCCAGTTGATTATAGCTCCTCACTCTCAGTGGTCAAGGCCCACAGCTGCCTTTGTTCACCGTTGTATTGCCAACACTTAGCCAGGAGCCTGGGACGCAGCAGTTGCTCAACACATGACCCAAATTAAAATTACTTTATGGTAAATGGGTAGCTGTTAGAAAGGCAGGTTTTACTTTTTAGGAAAAAACATAGGAGTAGGAAGGTCATTAGCTACCCATCTTTACATAATTACCTCTCTGGGCTATCACTGGCTTGGATTATGTAATAACTAAATTTCTGAATTAAAATGCCTCTGACAAATTTAAGGATGACAGAGAAAGGAAAGGCATTGTTCGTTTAACTTCATTTAGTAGATTTGCTTCCTGCTATTCTTTAGATTATGGCCACAGAATGATATAACTTGTACCTCTATTTATATCCACCAGTTTCAAGCTCTCAGGTCTTAGAATTTGGTCTAATCCAATGTAAACCAAGGAGGTGGGACTTTATCAACAAGACATTTCTGACACAATCTCTTTAATAAGAAAAAATAGGTTTTTGGTGATTTCAGTGAAAAGCAAGGGAACAAAGACACTGTACAGTAATATTTCAATAATTCTCTTCCTATCATGGGCAAAATGCAGAATCATTTTGAATTAAAAAACAACACATTTTGACCATAACATTATGGTAGATGCTAAGAATATGAAGATTCACTGGATATGATACCAACTTGTGAGAGGAAAAGGGCTACATAAAAAAGGAGAAATGGTGGGTTTATGTATGTTTTGGATACAGCCATTTTCTGGGAGCCTGTTCAAGCAGTCTCTAATCCTCGGTGATAATCCTCAAAGCATCCTTCTGTACTATGACTGAATTGCAATAAGGAAATCATGCCCATTAGTTTACAATTTGTAACAGATAAATTCTTTACACATTTAACTTCAGGATCATCTCTGGCTACAGAAAAAAAATTCAGAAACAGAATATAACCTACTATGTTAAATGATCTAAACTATATGAGGGAAACTTCAGCTGCACTAAAATAATGTATCCGTATCAAATTAAATGTGGCATTTTCTCTCTCTCTCTTTTTTTTTTTGAGTGGGAGTCTCACTCTGTCACCCAGACTGGAGTGCAGTGGCTGCTCCCGGCCAGCACAGCCTCGACCTGCTGGGCTCCAGCGATCCTTCTGCCTCAGCCTTCCAAGTAGCTGGAACTACAGGCACGCGCTACCATGCCCAGCTAATTTTTTGATTTATTGTAGAGATGAGGTCTTGCTGCCCAGGTGGGTCTCGAACCCGCGGGCTCAGGCAATCCACTCACCTCAGCCTCCCAAAGGCGCGGGATTACAGGCTGAGCCACCGAGCCCGGCTTGGCATTTTTCTCTCTTAAAAATGTTTTAAAAAGAGATTTCCAATTGTTCCTTAATTTTCACAACAGTTTTTCATTAATAGTTTTGAGTTGATCTTCACTTTTAATTTCTGTTCCAATTTGACATGTAACGAATATTTATTTTTTAAAATCTTTATAAAATAAAATGAAAAAAAATCACCACCCATGACTGGAAGAACATAGAAATTAAAAATTCAAGTTTTTTTTTTTTAAATAAAGGAAATACAGAATAAAATTTAGATATATGTTTTGAAAAGTAAAACATCAAATTACAGCAGGGGTTTAAAACATTTTAAAAGCTAGATGTGGCAGCATGTCTATAGTACCAGCTATTTGGGAGTCTGGGGCAGAAGGGTCCCTTGAGCCCAGGAGTTTGAGGTTATAGCCACTGCACTACAGCTTGGGCACCATAGCAAGGCCCTGTTTCTAAAAAATAAATTATATATACAAAGTTAGAGGTAAACAACCCTCAGCAATTGTACCAAAATAGAAAAAGTATCAGTGGGTAGTGAGTGGAAAAAGAAATCTCTGACATTTGGTGCAAATCCAACCAGACACTTTAATATTGATGCATTTAATGTAGCATGTTACAGGGAGTATGCTGGGGGTCGGGGGACTCTAACCCCTGTGTAAAGAGGGGAGAGGCTGCATTTTTTAACAGATTTGCAGTTCAAGTCAAATATTAAGATAAAGTTACAGCACAGAAAACGCTATTGGGTAGGTTTTTGCATTTTTAGTTATTGAAAAGAAGGTTAGAAAAACTAGGTCAACTTCATTTAAAAAAAAAATTAAGGAGACCTCATTGTGAGAGGAACAGTCTTTGGAGAGTTGAAAGCTAGATCATGCCATGAGCTTGTAGTTGATGCTGCCAAAAGCAGTGGAAGCTACAGAGAGATAAGAAACACACGGTTAAAAGTATAGCTGCTATATGGCCACAAAGATCAAGGGAAAAAGTGAAAAAAAACTGCAAAGTAAACTTCAAAAATGGAGAAGTAATAGTTCTGAAAAACTGCTATCCCAAGGGGAGAGTCAAGGAGAAGTTCTGGTGCCTTGACCCACTCTAGTTCCTCCCTCATGTGGTAATCTGGTTAGGTTGGTTAGCTGCAGAAGATTACTCACTGCACAAATACTTTGAAGCACCCCAAGAGCTCCATTATGTGGAGGGCAAATCAGCTTTCATTTTTCCTGGTCAACACTTGGCACATCTGGATTAGAGTTCAAGGAGGTGCAACACTAAGTATAGGTTATTCTGTTCATAAGAAGTTGTTTATAATACAAAATTTCAGGTTTAAAACAAAGATCACTCAGTGGTAGCAGGTGGGTTGCAATCCTATCGTTGATGAAAACTGTGCAAGGGAGATCATTCTGTGAGATAAAAGAGAAATCTTTAGAATTATGCGTTTCAATTTCCCTTTACTAAGAACTAACTCAACCCAGAAAATCAGATTTTTAAACTAAATTAAATATTTCCTAAAAAGATTCTATCACTGCATTTGGTAAGCAGTTTCAGTATCCTAGGAATCTTATGCATGAAGAGTTGTTCTGAATGTCTAACATAAAGAGAATGCCAGAGTCAAATAGGCAAAGAGCCAAACAACTATGTATCTGCCAGGTGTCCAGGCCAGGACTGGGCTCACAGCAATAGATTCTCAGGTGTAGCGCTCAAACAAATACATCAACCTTGTAATTACAACCAAATAACAACAATGAAAGAGAGAGACAGGGAGAAAGGAAAGAAGGAAGGAGGCCTTTTTCAAGTTGCCTGTTGGTCTTTGTTAATTTATTCAACTTCTATATATGAAAACTTTCAAAGCTGTTGACCAATTTTGGCACAACTCTAAAACATACCAAGAAACATCTCAAGACTTTTCATTCCAGTTTGCTTGTCTTGAAATATGATGGTGGTGCTTAATTCAGTTAAGTTACACATATTTACTGGAAATCTGTTATATGTTAAATTATAAGGCAGTGTGTTGGATGGCGGGGGTTGGTTGGCACTGGGAACTGGTACAAAATACGTTAAAATATATTCTTTGCCCTTAGGGATGTCAGGCTACCTGGGAAGCAAAGAGAGCACAGATGAATCAATTAAGAAATAATTAAGTGCCAAATTGTGAACTGCGAACTATGAATGTAATAAGAAAGGAGAGATGATTATGAACTGTAGTCACTAGAGGATACTGTACAAAGAGATGGGGGCTGAGTTACACTGTGTAGACAGAATGGAGTTTGAATAGGCAGAAAAGAAGAGTGAAGAGAGATGAGAAGAAATAAAAAAAGGCACAGAATTTCCTTATTCTTTTATTACTTTTCATCCAACAACTTTTATAGGAAGCCTACAATCAGCTAGACACTATGTTTAGCGCTGAGAGTGAACCACTAAGAAAAAAAGATGAAAATTCTGTCCTCAAAGACATTACAGTGTGGCAATGAAGACTGATTTGCTATCAATAACCACACCAAAATGCAAATGCAATATGGGCATAAGAGAGGTTCCAATGACTGTGGCCAAGAGTCTGTTGTAAGCAAGTCACTAAAGTGGGTCATATCAACTTAATCTGGATATTGGTTCTGTGTGATCAGTACCTTCACGCTGACAAGGATGACCAGGTGTGGAGAGCTGGTCATGCCAACCTTACTTAACATGAACTAATTATAGATCAAAATTTAACTTTCATTACTTTAAATTGAAAAGACATAGTGATAATGAACAAGAACATCAGAGTCAGCCAATCAGCAACCAAAGGCTGTGTGACAGGCAAGGAGTTAAAAAGGAGCTGAATGACCTGAAGGGTTACATGAAGGTTCCTTGGCTTGCCTGTGGCTGGAGGTGGGGTTGTCTTCTAGTCAGGTGTATGTTCTATTAAGCCCCTTACAAAAGCCCATCAGTCCTATCTCTGCTTCAATTGACTGTTACATCCCATAACACTCTCTTTAACCAGCTGCATACTATGGTGAGGCAAAAAGCAGGCCACATGAGCAGTAATTCTTGCACCTCAAGGCCAAATTCTTGCACCTCAAGGCCAAATCAATTCGGTGAACATTTCTGGTCATTTAGACAGTCTCTAATGCTAGATATTCTTTGTGTGGCATCTAGAAGTACTTCCAGGGAATATAATCTAAATCTCTCTGCTGCTCACTTCCTACCAAAAGTTTCCTTGTGTAAAGCAGTATGTCTGGAGGATTATGGAAGAAATGCAGGTCATCTTCTTTCTCAGTACTCTAAAACTTATCTCTGGGTTAATTCAGAGCATCAGATTCTTAAGCTAGGTTCAATCAGAATGATGTTGTACCAGCTAACACCCGTGTGCTGTTACTGACAAACAGGGATTAACAAACCTACATGCCAGGTTTGGCCTGCCTATTTTTATAAGAAGCAGAATTGCCTCTTAATATTCATTTTTCTTCTTTTAGAAAGGGTCTGAAATTTATGTGTATGTGAAAACCAGATAGTAAATACTTTAGGACTTGTGGACCATATGATCTCTGTCCAACTCTTTGACTCTTCCATTGGGTGCAAAGCAGCTATAGACAATACGTAAACAAACGACAGTGGCTGTGTTCTAATACATTTTTACTGATAAAAACAGGCAGGCCAAACCTGGCATGTAGGTTTGCTAATCCCTGTTTTTCAGTAACAGCACATGGGTGTTAGCTGGTACAACATCATTCTGAGTAGAGACTGGAAAGATACGGAAAGAAAAGGCCTGACTACAGAAAGTGCAAAGGTCCTGTTAAACTGAGCAAAGCAGCAGCAGACTGTCCCACACACACCTGGCCTTCAGTCAGAGTGAATGAACAGCAAATAGGCCAGTTACAGCCCCTTCCCCTGATCCTTCTCTATATTGAAGGTCAGAGTGCAGTTAAGCCTACTGAAGCCTTTTCATTCCTAAAAGCATTCTGAAAAGGGAATAATAAGGACTACATCTTAGAACCATCATGGTTCACTGCGGAAGACAAATGCAGGACTCAAAAAAAAGTTTTTGGTTTGTTATTTCACTTCTGTGAAGGTTATTAGGAGATGTAGCCCACTAGATTAGAAGCGAATATGTCACTCAAATAAAAAGAATGACACTCCATGTCATTATTGCCACTCTTTAAAACAGAGTAAATATATTTAATATTAATGCCCTCTTCTGAATTAAAAGCAACGTTCTTATTAACTTAACCATGTAGAAAATAATTGTCTGTTCGTACATTTCCAGATGAATTTGGGGGTGCCAGGTGTTCGCTTGACTGCATAGGATAATAATTTCTCAGATAAAGGCAGTCTACTGAAGAATCAAAGGACTTCAAAACTTAGGGTAAGATTTTAAAGATTACATATGATAGGCGATGTCTGAGGAAAGTGAGGCTTACTTAGTGAAACCCCACAAGTAGTAAGTAGCCAAGGGAATTCCATTCACAACTGGACCTTGACCCAATATTCTCACCATATAATGGTCTTATCTGCCTTCAAAAGCCTGGGTTTAAACTTAAAAAAAAAAAAATCAGATAAAGAGGAAAGTCATGGTGGTTACAAGGGCCAAACCAATATTCCCTGGAGTTCAAGAGTTTGACTCATCAGAAACTTTTTAAACAAGGTACTTCCTCAAAAAGGATTTGGCCCTAAGTCAGGTGGATGTGCTAACCTACCTCTGAAATTCCTTTTATTTAAGTTCAACATGGCACATAATATATTGGTGCAGAGTCATAATCAGACTCAACAATAAATGGAAGCATAAGTTTAGAAGAAAACTTCAATGCTGACTTATGCCATAAAGCTAATTTATTCACGTACTTTGGCCTTCTGGGTGCTGAATCATGTGGAACTTTCAAGGTGTCTGATCTACCAAACTTCCTGCAGGGGAATTCAGTAACGTGAGAATAAAAATTATTTGGTCTCGGCCTGGCTGGGTGGCTCAGCCTGTAATCCCAGCACTTTGGGAGGCTGAGGCGAGTGGATTGCTTGAGCCTGCAGGTTCGAGACCAGCCCAGGAAATTTGGTGAGACCTTGTCTCTACAATTAATAAAAAAAAATTAGCCAGGCATGGTAGCACGCGCCTGTAGCTCTGGCTACTTGGAAGACTGAGGTGGAAGGATCGCCAACAGGTCGACACGGGTGGCCTGAACGTGCCACTGCACTCCAGCCTGGGCGACAGAGTGAGACACCAACTCAAAAAAAAATTATGTAGTCTCAATAAGGCACACACAGAGCAGACTGTAGCCAAAGCCTGCAGTGTGAGAACTTTTCTCACTATATGCCAACGTGACTGAGACTTGTGTTCTCTGGCTAATGTCAGGGAGCTTTTCGTACCGTAGGCAGTGAACTTATTTGACCTGATGTCTCAGTATATTAAAGCAGGTGGTGAACCCAAGGGGGAAGAAAAAAGTAAACCTACGGCCATCTGTTTATTGTGCTCTGTATCTAAACATATTCAGAGCCCTCAGACATTTTAAGAATAACGAAAAAGTTAATAAAGAAATCTACAAAACTCAACAGGATCTTAGAATGCTTTTCATTCTTTCATTAAACCAAACTGGAAGAATTCACCAAATTAAAGCCAATTGCAAACTTATCCCAAACTGCTTATCCATTATCTAGAATTTCTCATCTCCTTGTTTCTATCATTACTGCCTGTCCTTTGAGTCATCTGATTGCTTATTATGATAGCTAAGTTGGCTAATCAAAGTAGAAGAGAAGCTCAAATCATTTTATTGTGCCCTTCTTATTGGTTCCAGTAAAACGTAATTGGGTAGAGTGAGCGAGAGAGTGTGGGAGTGTGTGTTTTTGTGTCTGGTAGTGGAAGATAAAGACTCTCAGTTAAAATAAATGACATTTCTGATTTATCCGTAACTTAGAACATTTTCCATGTTAGTATGGATAACTGATCTTAGCAAAACATGGGTAAGTTTTCATTATGATAGCCCAAACCTGTTAAGTTTTGTTTGTTTTCCAGTAAACTTTATATAATTTTCCCACTTGATCATATAAATATAAAACTATCTTTAGATACCATTGATAAAGATTAACAAATTTTATCTTTCCTTGTAAGTGGTTTCTAAAACAATCATATTTATCTATTGATATGTCTATCATTTATGTGTCTACCTATTTAACAACTATCAATCATCTGTCTATATTTCATCCACTCATCCACCCACCCACCCACCCACCCCTCTGTCAGGCTGTATTTCACAGTGGTGAATAGCTTGGGCTCTGGAATAAGCAAACTTGATTCAACTCCTACTCCTATCGTTTACCAATAGTGTGACCTTGAACGAAATTACTCAATCTGATACCTAGTTTCCTCTTTTGTTAGATGAGGGTGCTAAGAAATATGGACCACCACTGGTTGACTTTGAGGATTAAATAAAATAACACAAGTAAATGACTAAGCACAGAATCCAACATACAGTAAATGTTCAGTAAATAGCAGCTATTATTGTTCTTGATAATATAGCCCTTCAGATCCCAGACCCTCAACAATAGCAGGAAAAAAGGCTTGAATGCTTTCAGCTCTGAAACGTCCTAGCTCATCTGTAACAGCCAAACAGAAACAGGGCCTACACCACAATGTGGTCATTAAAATAGTGGAAATTACCCATCTATTAGTTCATGAAACAATCACTATGAAGGTCAAACATGAACAGTCACTGCTAGGCACTGAGGATAGAGGAGAGAGACAGTTTAGTAAATGTGATGACAGAAATAAGAGAGGTATGTACACAGTGTTGAGATAGACTGACTATCACTGGGGTTTGGCAAGGCTTTCAGAATGGGTAACTCCTGAGTTGGGCCTTCAAGGATGACTAGTTCATCAGATAGAAAAGAAAGGCATGCTTGGCCTTTGCGCGCAGTATTCTTGGTAAGTGGCTTGCACTGAATCTCACAACCAGCAAGGTTCTGGAGAGAACCAACTATGCTGCCACCTTTAAGCAGATGTGCGTGGCAGGCCCAAATTCTCACATGACTAGATAAATCTATGTATCCCCTCCATTTAAAGTGAAGACCTGCCGCTAGAGGAAGTCAGCACTCAGAGAAGTTAGTCCTAGGCCCAGAAAGATTTCTGTAAAGAGATGATATGGAAAAAGAAACTGGGTCCAGAAAAACAAAGAGGTATGTTTTATTCTAATTATAAAGACAGAAATAACAACATGAAAACTCAACATGAGGCAAAGAAGGCAAGATAAAATACTGAAGGTATACTAGGGAAACACACCAAAAAAGTCAGAAAGGAAAAGGGGTAACAGGTACCTCAAACACAGAGAAAGAAATTATTCTGAATTATTTGGTGAAAATGTCTTCAGTATTGGGAATTAGTAATTCTGAATATATGGGACCCACACCTTTGCCAGTGATGTCCTTGCAGTTCATAGAGCATCTGCTATGACTACACTAAAGAAACACGTGGAACATAGCAGCAAATGAATGACTCTAAGACGCTGCTGGTCCTATCTCTGTGTTGGGAGGGGTTCCTGGCTAAAGAAAAGGTAAAGTGTCCAGTACTAAGATTGATAAAAATAAGTTGCTAACACTCAGGCTTTCTGGCACTGTGGGACTAAGACAAGTCAGTCACGCTGCCTGAGCACTGATCTATAAAGAGTGCTAAAACATCCCTGGAAGAGACCCAAAACATGAGGTCAGTTAACTCTGGTTTCTTCATATGACCCCTTACATTAATGGCAGGAATAAACTGGCTTTACTCTCTTTGAAGTAAACAGAGTAATCTAGAAAAAATGAAGGAAACAAAGCAAACCTTCCTAGGTTTCATTTAGCTAATGTGGCCAAATATCCCTGTTTTCCTGGAGATTCCCAGTTTATGCCTGCTACTTCAGTGTAATTACTAATAGTAATCACTTCCTTTTCAATGTATCCTGGCTTGGAAGATAAATTATGGTCACCATCTATTTAGTCCACGCAACAAATTATTGATTTTAAATAAAAGACTGACAGAGGAGGTGGGACCCCCTAAGAACTGGAATTATCTTTTGGAGGGTGGGTCCCTTGTAGTATACTCAGAAGTTGTTCCTCTGGATCAAATGGTCAACCAAAGTTTTTATATGGAAGAAGGTTGCATCACAATGTGTGGAAGAAACACCTGAGTTGTGGCAAACAGGTGACTGGTTCTTCAGCAGTTTTTAACCAAAAGTGGCAAGACCCCTTTGCCCCACCCTCCCTATTTACCTGATCTTGCCGGAGAGACTCTTCTTTCTGTTTCCCCAGTGAAAAAACCCTCAAAGGGAAATGTTTTGCCCATGTGGAAGAGGTGAAACAAAAAAAACGGCAGAAGCATTAAAAAAACATGAAAACTGATGAGCTCAAAAACCATTCTGAGCAGTGGAAAAGGCAGCTTTATAGGTGTATTCCATCAAACAGAGAGTACTTTGAAGGTGACTGAAGTTTAAACATAGAAGAATAAATATACAACTTTTTATAAATGAACTCTGGTGTTTTTTTGGAGGGGGGTCACCCCTCATATACCTTTCCAGCAGGAAATGTATTTCAGAGTACTCAAGTAGCACTGGCTGAAAGGAGGAAATCTTCTACTTAACAGAAGAGTGCCAATATAGACCAATTGATAAGACAGAAAATCATTATTTTACGAATCCTAATGGTATTTATTGTTAAATCAGGCATGAACTATCAACTGAAATTAAAAACATTCAGTGAAGAGTTGATGGGGAACTGAAGATTGCTCAATGACAAAATAACATGACAAGAGGTTCCACTTCCCTAACAACTGTGGTTAATCTTAACTTCACCAGTCATGGGTAAACCACTGTATGTATCACTTGTAATGCACTGTAGTCACAATGTTAAAGTTGAATCTAATAAAAACTTTACACATAATTTTCAGTTTATAGTAAATCCATGAGATAAAGGAATAAGCTAAATCATACTATGAGAGGCAATCAGGCAAATCTAGGCCAGTCTCTTGAAGATGCCAGTGAAATGCAAGATGGGTCTCTACTAGATTAAAAGAGCCTTAAATGGGTCTCTACTAGAGTAAAAGAGCCTTAAAGGACAGAACAACTAGATGCAATGTGTAATCCTAGTCCTAAAATCAACTACTTCCAAAGGGTATTTTTGAAAAATTTGGGAAATCTGAATATGCACTGAGTATAAAATGATAAAAAGGACTGATTATTAATGTCAAGTATAATGTTGCATTATTTACTATGTAGAAAAATGTCCTGTTTTTCAAAAGAGATGCATACTGAAATGTCTAAGAGTATAAGTACGTGTTATTAGAATTCACTTTATTATTCCAGCATAAAATATGGATAAAAATAATTTAGGCGTATGTACATACACATATATACATATATACAAATTCAGAAAATCAATCTGTCAACTTTCCCACGAGGAGAAAGTAGAAACAATTAAAGAATAATCATTTGAAGGGGCTTAGATCAGCCTGTGACAGATACCTCCACATTTTGGCTGGCTCTGCCAAAGATCGGGCATGTTTCTATTGTAGACTCAGCCTGTACTGACAGAATTCTAAGATGGAGGTTCTTTCCAGGATTACAGCACTGACGGGGGCCCAGAGAACCGGTCTAGCAAGTAGATATGGCAGCATTCCATTCTCCTACTATCTAATGGGTACATATCTAGAAATTCACAAACTTAAAACTGAAGGAATGTTATCAAAGATGTGATGAAGTATTGTCTCAAGAACACATTCACAGTATCCTATACAGGTGTCCTCAGTGCAATGGGCAATCTCTCAGAGGGTCTATCCCAGAAGCAAGAGGCAAACACTATGGTAGGGACCTAATCCTGGTAAGCATAGAATTATTAGACACTGGAGTTCTGATTGCCCAGTAGCAGGACCCTCTGTAGGGAGAACAGTTACAGGTGACAGATAAAGCGTAGAATAAGCAAGGAAGGAAAGAGACACGATTGAAAATAAAAGTTAAAAGATAGAGGTTAGAAGGAAAATGACCAGAGGTGAACAATTTATTAATAAATGTAACTCTGTAATGGAGAATTAGTTAGGAAAGGCCAGGGCAAGGCATCACAGTAGTAAAGCGAGGAATGGAGAAGAATTAAAAGAGAGCCAGAGAGACCCAAAGGTGATGGTGGAGGGGTAAGCAAGCAGAGAAGACATAATGAGCAGAAACAGGGAATGATGGGTGAGACACAGCAGCAACATGGGGAGATAGATGAAATTTGAAATGGCAAAGGAAACAGAAGGACAGATGGGGCAGGGAGTAAAAGAAAGACAGCTGGTCAAAGGTTGAGGGGGCAGAATTTGGAACAAACAAGAGCTGAATGCATCTTTTTCATCACTGTACTCAGAGAAACTT
Source organism: Carlito syrichta (assembly GCF_000164805.1). NCBI lineage: Eukaryota > Metazoa > Chordata > Mammalia > Primates > Tarsiidae > Carlito > Carlito syrichta. The sequence continues at coordinate 431,479 of NW_007246185.1, forward strand.
ATACAGTGGGAGCCCAGGAGGAAGGAGTGAAGGGAGGAAGGAGAAACGGAGGGAGGATAGATGGGAGGGATAAAAGAAGGAAGGAGAGCAGAGAAGGACTAGGAATGAGAAGAACATGAGGCTCTAGAAAGTGTGGAAGAAGGAAGAAGCGAAAAGGGAATGAGGAAAGCACACATTTCAGAGGCACAAAAAGGGGCTAATACTAGTTAAAAATGTTAAAGACATGGTGCTCATGAGCATTCCACGTCACATTCCAGAACTACATATAGTTCCAATTTTCCATAAGAGTACAAGAGAAACCCGGTGTGGTGGTGGCTCATGTCTGTAAATCCCAGCACTTTGTGAGGCTAAGTCAAGAGGACCGCTTGAGCCCAGAAATTTGAGAATAGCCTGGGCAATAAAGTGAGCCCTTGTCTCTACATTAAAAGAAAAAATCAAAACTATTAGCTGAGCATGGTAGCGTGCACCTGTAGTCCCAGCTACTCAGGAGGCTGTGGTGGAAGAATCACCTAAACCCAGGAAGCTAAGGCTGTGATGAGCTGTGACTGTACCACTGCACTCCAGCCTGGGCAGCAGAGGGAGACCCCTGACTCAAAAAAAAAAAAAAAAAAAAGAATACAAAAATATTTTGATCAGGCAACATTCCTGTGGCTGATGTGAACCATAACTTATACAAATGCCTGGAAGTAAAATGAAAACACAATTAACTTTATTGAAAAAAGCACATAGCTCTTGGCTCTTCCAACACACTACTGAGTGATGTCAATCAGCCTATCAGTGCTCCTTATTTTCCCCAAGGGTCTGTTCTGCTTTATCATGTGAACTGGCCTAAGGCTGCTGAATATTTCCCACCCATTCTTCTGTCTGCTCACAACCAAAATGAGAGGCAAATGCTGGATTAAGATAATTAATGTAGACAGAAATCTGGCTAAATACTACAAACATAAAAAAATCCACCTATTATTCAGGCGCCTGATTATCTAGTTTTGCTGACTACATTGATTTACATTAATCCACTGCCTGCCAAATCTTTATTTTCTTTCTGTAGGAGAGATTTTATCTAGAGAATTAATAGAGCTCTAGAATGCAAATCTTTCCCAGGACATACAAGTTAGATTGACAGCTCACAAAATGAATCTGGAATGCATGCAAAATTAGACTCACACGCACAATTTTCATGCAACTAAAAACCCATCCATCAACATAAGAGTGGCTCTCAGAAAGCAGTCAAGGTTCTGGGTCTGAAAACTCGAAACTAGGAAGTCTGATGTTTTAGGAAGCCATAATAAAATACAAATACATATTTTTGTTTGTGGTTTCTAATGTGTGTAGGTGTTTTCTAGCACATGAATAAAATCAGAATTTGTATAAAAAATTATTAAAGGATTTCAAATCACAATGGTGCATGTGTTTGAGAATTACTAGTTTGCAATTTGGGGGAGGAGATAGGTTGGTGAAATCAGATTCCTAGAGTCTTCAGTTTGTTTTTCAAACAGAAAACAGTAAAACAGATATTCTCCCTTACTCATTATACCAGTGCCTTACAATATAATCTAGATTTATGAGGTTGGCATAAGTACAATATCAATACTTCCTAACTTTGAAGTTTGAATCAGACTATATACACAGCACAGAATGCAGAAGTTATGATAATCGCAGAGCACTTCCATATAATTTAAACAGAAAGATCCAAAGGGCCTCCTAGATGGATACTCACTATTTGGTAGAGTCAGATAACTGATATTCTCGTCGTCTATCATAGCATTCCTGGATTCCAGGATCATTCCATAAACTCTTTATTGCATCTACATATGGATTCTCAAAAGCAGACACCTTCTCCACATCAACTTCTCGAACTAATTGTGCATGAGCCTGTTTAAGTAAAAACAAAAAGCACAGCAGTTTTAATATCCTTTCCATTACTTTCCAAATTGTCTTTTGTTTGCATTTATATCGCACATAGTTCAGGTAAGATTTTCTTTCATATACTGGCTTTCAAACTGGTTTATGACAAAGTAATGCTTCATATTTTTTGTTTTTCTTAGAGAGGACCCAGACCCAAATCTTTCCCTCTAGAGTAAACCTTGCAGCTACTACAAGTTGATTGGAGGAAACTAGAGGAAACCAGCATGTCCAGCTCTCCCATCTGAAAAATGAGAACGTCATGCTGCATATATCACTGCTCTCAGGTATGATCATAATCCTACAACAGTTATTAGTAAAAGACAGGGCTGGGTTCCGTAGATCACATCTGCAATTCTAGCACTTTGGGAGGTTGAGGTGGAAGGATTGCTTGAGTCTAGGAGTTTGAGACCAGCCTGGGCAAGATAGCAAGACCCTATCGCCACAAAAAGTAAAAAGAAAAAAAACACTAGTCGGGTGTGATGACACATGCTTGTAGTCCCAGCAACTTGGAAGGAGACTGAAGCAGACAGATCACCAGAGCCCAGGAGTCAAGGCTGCGGTGAACTGTGATGGTGCCACTGTACTCCAGCCTGGCCGACAGAACGAAACCCTGACTTACAAGAAAAAGGACAAGAGTAATTATTCCCTCTATCTTTATAGTTTATTATAATCAAACGCATGATATACCCAGCCTATGGGTGTTATATATCTTAGCAGAAACACAATCAGAATTCTCAACTAATCAGGATCCATATCTATTGTTCAATTTTGAGATAAGGTATAAAACCGCTAAAAGAACGTGTACTATTAATAATTTAATTGAGACAACAGTAACAATTCACCGCTCCCAACTTCTAAAACATGCATTTTATATCTGTCTTATCTACATTATCAGTTTGAGGACCCCATTCAATTTTTTAACAATGGAAAAGAACTCTGCTCTCTTCGTCTACTTTTAGCAGCAGAGATGAAAAAATTCTTAAAACAAGATTGAAATAAAAATATTTTATGTCAGTCCTCAAATTAGCCAGAATACACCACTGGCTAGCAATCTCAATAAAACTAGGTTTTATGAAATATAATATATATACAAATTATGCCTGTATATAAGTATGCAAATAAACACAAATAACTAATTATCTTGGAAATTGAAGGCAGATGGTTGATAATTACTGAAACAGTTCTGATTTCGTACTGAAATACAAACTTTTAAAACAATGTTAGTAAATGGCTATCATGATGATATCATGGCCAAATTATTCATTTCACAGAGTATTAAGTGGATAAAATTTTAATGAATTTAATCCATGTTAGGCTCTGCTTAGTTCCCAGTCTTCACCTTCCTTCTCTTCACATATGTGGGAAGGGCCCCCATGCCAATAGACTAATCTTGACTTAAGGTTTTTTAAGAAGCTCAACACACCGAGACTCAAGAAATCACCTATTATAGTTTGTGACAACTGGATCTGGTAACTGAGAAACCCTAGCTCTACTCTGGACCCTGATTTTGGAAAATGAATCTCTGTAGTTGCTTTCTGTACTTAGTCCTTTGTTACCCCACCAAGTGATCTCACCAGCTGGAAGTCCAGTTTCTGAATTCCACTCCAGGTGGGTCCTACCTCAATCATAGTTCCCTGAGACTCACCCTTTGAAAACAGAGTATCACTGGCTCCTCAATGAATCTCCAGTGCTGTACTCTGTTGCTCTCGAGTACCTGTTACTCCATGCTGACTCCCCTGGATTCCCAGGGACTATACTGGCTCCATCTACTCTAGGCAGAGTAGAGTACTGGTACTGCACTGGACCTGTTCCAAGCAGATAGGACTTCCTCCACTCTGCCCTTGGCACGTACATCTATCTAATGTCAAGTTTCATCTAACACCAAGTTTCAACCCTTCCCTTTTGGCCTTTGCTCATGGAATCTGAACAAGTTCAAAGTTCTCTTGTATCCTCAGATTTGACAATGACACCCCTGATATCATCCTAAATTAAATTCCCCATAGCTACATCTCTATTAGAGGCTTTCTTGAGGATTCTGTGAATCTGGGGGGGGGGGTAGGGGGTAAGTAGGGATATATGCAGGGTGGCTTCCTGCTGAATTTAAAGTCATGGTTTTGAATATGACTGCTTCTTCTTGTGACCCTGGGTAAGCTGCTTGATCTTTTCAAATATTACTTTTGGTGAACAATACTGTTCCTCCATAGCCTCATGTGGCTTTATATAAATCAGTTACAATACTGTTTGTCAATAGTTCTCAAGAGCAGCCTGTAAACCCAGCAGCATCACTTGACACCTAGGAATTTGTTAGAAACGCAAATTCATTGATCCCGCCTCAGACTTGCATTATCAAAAACTCAGCAATCCCTGTCTTAAGATGCCTTACGGATGAGTCTGATGTATGCAAAAGTTTGACAACCACCGCAAACCATAAAGCGCCACATAGATACAAGTTGTTGTGAGAACAAAATCTGGAAAATGGGAGACGGGTGTTAATGAATGAAATATTTTCCAGCATTTTACTACAATGATATTTAGACAAACTATTCTATTGTGCATAGGGAGAAATAGTTGAGACCCCTTTCTGAACTGGGTCAATGCTACATGATGACACTCGTCAGTGTGGGTAGTATTTCTAAAATGAACTTGAAACTCACTACACTAACCCAGCCTGTCATTTGGAGTTCTGTTTCTGCTTCTGAAGCAGCTTTCTTCTGTAAGACAGATATTTCAATATACTGAACACTTCTCACTACTATGATCAAATGTTTATTGGACCCCTGTGAGATGAATGCTGCAATGAGGGAATTTATTTCCTGTCCTGTGTGTGATATGTTATGCGTACGTACTCTGTGTATAAAAACACAAAGGATATTTGCATTTCTAGCCTAAATACTAGTTTACTCTAATGGCATTTAAATAAATCCAATGTCTTCAAAGGCATATAAGGTTGTAACTTTCCACAAGGAGACTGCTTTTGTAAAATGAAACTTTCTGTTGCCCAAAACTCCGGTAATTTTCTATCTTGTTTTTTCTTACATTGAAGAATGCCTTTCCTCTTTCTTTTTGTACCTTTTAGAAAGAACTCTTGTTTAGGTGCTGTATCATATGCCATCTCTTACAGGAAGTTCTTCCTGATTTTCTTCCTCCCTCAAAAGAAAAGGAATCTTTGTGTCCCTTGAACCATGAAACGTCTGCATTTTCTTTTATGTTAATATGTATTGTTTTAACTTACCCTTCTTCTAATTACACACCGATGAAAAGGGTTGTGGTTGAAAAGCTCTAATTTCTTCTGGGATCCAGCATGGAGTGACCATACAACAAACATCTGTCCAATTCAATTGCATTTAAAAAGCACTTAAAAATATAATGCCAAGATGAGTCAAGGCAGTTTCTCAAGGAAATCTGCCACCCATTTGCTACTCTCATAGGACTATCAGTCCCTAACAACATTTAGTTCAGTAGTTAGGGTACAGGTATTTGTGTGATATTAGTATCTTCATCCCTAATTACAGTATAAGTTCCAAGACAAGCTCAACATTACATTACCAGGACTTAGTAAACTGCCTTACATTGGATCAATGCTCAATAAATATTTGTTGAATGAAAGATGAAAGTGAGAAAGAAAAGAAGAGTAGAAATTGAACTAGGCTGGAAATCCGGACATTCAACTTCTAGTTCTGGCACCACTTACAATATAATAATTTATCTTATAACCCGTAGGAGAAACTACTTTCCTTCTTTATAATGTAATTTTTCCTGTCTGTAAGATAAGGCAATTGAACCAAATTAGGGTCTCATCTAGCCATAAACTGTATGATTGTAAATAAATGATAAATACATCTACAATGCACAGAGCACCAAAGAGTTATAACACTCTAGGAGTACACAGTATCATTCAGTGAAACAAAACCTCACTGTTTCAAACAATGCCTGATGATACAGGGCAGAATGTAGTTAATGCACACAATCAATGCTACAAAGAGATGGAGCAAATAACTCAGCATGGACCGAGGAGGTCAAATGTGGCGTCAGAGAGGAGACAGGATTAACTGACAGGTGAAGATGAAGATGCACAACACCTCCAGGGGAGTGGAACAGCATAAACAAAGGCTTGGTGGACAAAATAAACACAGTATGTTCTTATTTATTTATTTTTATTTTTGAGTTGGAGGCTCACTCCGTCACCCAGGCTGGAGTGCAGTGGCACACTTACAGCCACCCAGTATCAATCTGCTGGGCTCTGGCGATCCTTCCGCCTCAGCGTTTCAAGTAGCTGGAACTACAGGCGCACGCTACTACACCAGCCTAATTTTTTTTAATTTACTGTAAAGACGAGGTCTCACCAAGTTGCCCGGGCTGGTCTCGAGCCCACAGGTTCAGGCAATCCCCTTGCCTTGGCCTCCCAAAGTGCTGGGATTACAGGTTGAGCTACTGAGTCCGGCCTATTTTATTTTTAACAGAGACAGGATCTTGCTGTGCTGTCCAGACTGGTCGTAAACTCCTAGCCTCAAGTGGTTCTTCTTCCTTGGCCTCCCAAAGTGTCGGAATTATAGGCGTGGGCCACTGCACCCAGTTGGCACTTTCTTATAACTGAGAAAACCAGTCTTGTAAGCAAGTTTTATGTTGACTCTTAATTCTAATTAACCTCTACAGTGCAATTTATAATATTTGTTTCTGCTATAAACCTGTAACTTAGAAGTCAACCTCCAACAAAACTAAGAAAGAATATCATCCTCAAAAACACAGCAATCACCATGTTGTCTTCATCCAGGTCAGGATTTCTAAGTAAATTTTACTGTCTCCTAAGTTTCGTTGTTTAATTCTATCCTTACTGTTTTGGAAAATGACATTCAGATATAATCAACCATAATTTGCATTTATGTAAGAGCTTTCATCTGAAGTTTCTCTAAGTTATTTAAAAGTATGACAGCATTTTACAAATATACACAGAATTTTTAAATCGTTGATATAAATGTCCCTAATGGAAACACAATCGTCTCATTTTTTAAAAAATGTGTGGATGTAGAAAGAACTTTTTTAGTATGTAGAATAGAAAGATCAGTTAGACTTTTTTTTCTATTTGTCCAAATGTCAAGTGTGAAACTGTACTAAAAAGTTACAAGTAACTATGCTAAATTAAACAATTATTAATGAAAAAGACTATGATGAAAAGGAAGTCACCTCCAATGCTAAAAATAACAAATCAATTATGATCGACTATCTTGTTTACTTTGAACATTGTGCATAGAAAAGCAAAACTGGTATGAGTTAATAATCATGCATACAAAATATAAAGTATAATTCTATTTCATTTTAAGTTACAGTTGAATATACTGGGTAGAAGTATTTAATGATGAATGCTAGCTTTCAGAATTCTTAGCAAGCTGGTAGCAAACCTTAGAGAGAAAACACAGTGAAAACTAAGTAGCTACCCTCAGGAAGTCTGGCAAAATCCTAGGGAAAGACCACATGGAAACCGCAAGATGTGCCAATGTGGTAATGTCTTGTTTTCATGACTCTGTGGTCATTAAATTCAGGCAAATCTTAGATGTGTTGTTTCCATAGTTGCTTCTGCCAACGGAAGGAAGAATTGAGGTCCTACCACAGTGGGTCTTACCTTGTTCACATAAGGCCAAGCCTTCAGATGAAATAAAAAAGATCTCATAGTCACTTTGGAAGGACTTTCAGATCTCATTAACAGTTAGAGGTGGCTTTAGACTGGAATGTCACACCTATTCCGGTTCCTATACTCCAGAAGTGGAAAATCAAATGGGAACTTCCACATTTGCTGAAGCTCTTTAGTACAAATATGCAGCTCATTAGGCCTGCTGTGTCTGATGGGATGGGATGCCCACCGTACATAGAGAACCTCCAAATTAGAAAAAGCACAAACCAGCGTCGGAGTCCATCTCAATTCTGAACTGAGGCACACATATTCCCACTTTGTTTGTTCTTGCTTATTTCCATTTTGGCATTTGACTCTAGAGAAAAAAACTGAAAACTCCTAAATAAACTGTGAAAAAAATTCCCAGCCTTTTTTGGTTTTGTTTTCTTCTGCTCAAAGCAAGTACAGAATAAAATGATGGATGCTGAGACCAAACTGCTTATGCTATATTTCCACCTCCACCCAGTACTAGCTGAGGGTGACCTCGTGCAAGCTGTTTACCATCTCAAACCTTTGCTTCCTAATTACCTCCCTTTTCTCCTAATCAGTTAGATAGAGGTAATAATAAACTTATTTTAGAGGAATGCAAATTAAAATACTTAAAGGCAGAGCCTGACACCTAAAGGCTCCCAGTTTTAAAAAAAGGGCTCAGAAAATATAAACTGAGGTACAAGCACCTGGCTAGGTTCTGTGACCTTGGGCAAGTCAACCAAGCCTTAATTTTGTCAAATGTGAAATTCCATTCTGAAAGCCCTGACTTGATATTGGATCTCCAAGTCTCAAACTTGCAAACACCCTTAGCATAAAATTTCCTGCAGAAAGCTTGGACACAACCTGTATTTAAAAGGTGACTGTTTCACCTTTTCTGACTTCATCACAATCTAAACAGTTGACCTTATTTCAGGTCTGTTATACACTGAATGACAATAGTTGCTGTATCTTTCTGTGAGTATCACTGCATAAATGACCAAGAACAGCAAAGTCACACTGAGCTGTAGCTGGCTGGGTTCACATTGTGAGTGACTCATTCCCACAGAACAGCCTCTCCATACTTATGATTCAACTCATGGCTCAGCAAAATTACAAATTACTACATGACACAGCCTTTTGAAGTCCCTCATGAAGATGACAGATCTTGTATGCCGTATTCTTCAGCAGTAAGAATCTATCGATTCCTATGTCCCACCTAACCTTGGTATTAGATGGAGACTACTGAACTGTTCATTGAATAATTCAGAAAACCACAGTAGCAAAGAGAAAGAACTTGAACAATAGCCTGAGATCAACCCAGGCTTCAATCATAACTCTGTCATGCACCAGCCTTGAATCTCTGGGCAGGTCACTCAACCTTCCTGAACCTCAGCTTGTCTATAAGATGGGGAAAACAATTCATTGCAGGGCTACTAGGAAAATTAAAAAAGATGTTAGCAAAATGCTAGTATGCATATTATAATTACTATGAAATCTTGCAGTATCTCAAAATTACCATTAATAATTATTTCAACAAATATTTATCTCCCATGTGTTAGGCAATACATGAGACTGATTAGGTAGAGATTTTATATTAAATAAAATGTTCTATATATATTTTGTTATATATTAGGTAAGAAAATTTATTAAACTGCTACATATTCTTTCATTAAGAATTAACAATTGATTTATTACTCCATTGTTAAATTTGCTCTATTATTGGATTTTTATTTTTAATCTCCATTATGGTATTCACAAGGTAATCAACACCTGCCTGTAAGGCAGACAGTCTTTAAAAAAAAAACATTTGCTAGAAATGTATTTCTCCTTTTGGTTCAGCTTCCCTATAGGTTATATGAGTTTACTCTAACACAGAGTTGAGGAAATACTTCTTTCTTCTTTGTTTAAAATATTATTTTTCTTTTCAAAAATTTCGATCTCTTTCTTGGCTCTACTACTACAATTTTCCGTGTAAGTATTCTTCTATTTTAGTGATTTTGATTGTCATTTTCCTTGCTCATGTTTGTCTACCACGTTATAATTATCAGTCTCAATGACATTGTAGGTCACAAGCTTGATGCAGCATGGTGTGACATACACCGAGACAGTTCCAAAAGACTGCACTGACTGATGTAATTACGTGATTCCACTACAACGAATCTTGCTTTTGGGCCTGTAAAATCTGGGATTCAACAAAAAATTTTATACTCTTTGAAGCGCTATGTATTACCTTCATGGTTTTCTTCTTTTAATTTTTTATGTTAAAGATGTGTGGTACAATTCAGGGTTAGGTATACAAATGTATTATGCAGGAAACCTTGTTACCTTCGTGGTTTTGATGGCAAAATCACAGAATGGATGTTGAATACTACCAAAAAAACATTTTTTTTTTCCAGTTTATACAAATTCACAGTGATGAAGAAAACATTGGAAAGAGGGATTCTTTTAAAGATATGCATGTTCATTAAAAATGAGAATAATTAGGGTATGGCTAATTTCAAAGAATATTTGAGGAACATCAGTTAACTGGGATTTTAATAGTTATTAATCTGACAAATGGGTTCCAAAATCAAAGTAAGACAAATGTGGAGAATGATGGTTATAAAAAGTCAAATAAGGTCTGCAATGCATACCTTGGATGTTGTAATATCCATGAGCTTAGGGTTGGAGATATTACTGCATTTTCCAAACTCATTTGAACATGAGAGCTTTTTTTCCTTTCAGTCCACTGAAAGAAGTGGTGTTGTAATGAACCATACTTTGAAAACACTAACTTGAGACTGAGGACCCCTAACAACCAACTTGGGGTTGATTTTACACAAACAAAAAGACTCACTGACTGACTCTCCCCGCCCCCTCGCCGGCATAATAGGTAAGTGACTGCTTTATAGATTCATATCATCTTCATTTTTGAGATCACATATTGTATGTGGTTCATTTCCTGTTATTATGTCTCAGAAAAAAAAACTAATCATTTTAGCCCTTTGCAATGTCTGTGGTCCTACAATCTTATTAACTAGAGGAGTATGTTGCTGCTGGTTTGGAATTTTATTTTGTTTGACTATAGGAAAAACAGATAAAGAAGATTCCCCTGTTCAGCTTGGCAGACTTACAAAGCTAAAAAACATAAAAAGACCAAGATCTCTAATGAAGGGAGGCTTCTGAGAATTACTCAGTCCTGCTCAGGGGATATCATCTTTCTGGAATATCCCATTTGAAATCTGACCACTGCAGATTCAGACATTTAAGAAATTGCTCACTTTCCCAGAATCTTGGGAAAGAAAAGGAGATTTTAGAATACCTTGTTTAAATGCCCCTTTAACTCAGAGAGCAAGAAACAGTAATATTAACGAAAATACAAAAAGAAACGACAGCAATGATACCTCTTTGTTCTAAGAAAAAGAGTAATGAAGCATGTAAAATCTGAGTAGGAAGAAGGGAAGGAAAAGAACCCACATTCTACCAAGCATGTGCTTTTTGTAAATACCTGTTGTAAGTTAGGCAATTTTCCGCTTTAAACAAGGACCCAATTTCAGGAATATTATAGGTAAGAAGCAATTGTAATTTACTTGGACCAGTGTTGAGAAACTGGTAGCTTTCTACTGAGAGTATGATTATACAATTTTCAGCCTATACCATGACACACACCTTTGAGTATGAAAAGTACTACTGAAACAATTATATATCTTTAAAATATTTATTTGTTGGTCAGTAAATCAAATTATATTAGTGCTATTCAAGAAAATATGTGTATTTTTCAAAATATTTTCAATAGAAAATCCTCTCTAGAAAATAATACTTTTATATATCAATGCAAATTAAAGTTTCAAAGGATGAGCAGAGATAGTTTTCTTGGTACCTTCATGTAGTTTAGTGATGTTCTTAGCCACAACTATTTCTAATATCATGTCTCAGACACTTTTAAGAGGACTATACTTTTTAAATTGACGTATTACATATTTATATAATTATTTCAAAAAAATCATCTGCAAAAGTCTTAAAAATTCTCTTAACCATTTTAAGATTAATAAATTTGAAATTGTTAACATTTTCAACTGGGCCCTTCTCTGTAGACATTAATATTTTTAATTCAGAAATATTCTCTCTTTGGAGGTTGAGGTACTTGGTAAGCTCAGGACAATTCTGCTGGATGGAAGGTAATCTTACTCTATTATGTGGACCTATCTTTTTGTATTAATACAGAATACTATTCTTTTACAAATACTTTTAGGAGATGAAACTCATAATTGGCAGATTATTGCAGCTTGTGTGAACCCAATTGTAACTTATGTGTGATCCATAACTAATTTCAAGTACATTTCTGGTCCACAGACTTATTAGTTTAATACATAAAGTGTTTACCATGACATTATGCTCCACCAATATATTCATCATTACTACAACATATTTTGAACACTGACTTTAAAAAATTTTTAAAGATGCAAAAACATTTGCTATAGCACTAAAAAGTGCGTTAAGATATTTCACTTTATCAGCATGAACTTACAAAAGTTTCACCTTGATTCCATGAATTAATGGGGGAGAAAAATCAAACTATTAATTACTTGCAAAGTGTTCCTTCTACTAATGAAGTTAACAGATGAATTGCTATTTCTTCATTTTTTGTACATGCTTAAGCAAAACTGGACTACACAGTGAGCTACATTAACTTGTAAGGAAAGTAACTTGATCTAAATGAAAAGTCTTGCTTCGTAGAGCAATATAAATGCATTTCTGTAGCTGCGCATGCTAAAATGTCATCTTTGGGAACGGTTTTCTAAAAATATCAGCTCACTTTTGAAACAGATGCTGATACACTTTCAGAAGAGTTGTGTTCTTCAAATTTTGTGTGGGTTGATGATACATCACTATGGCTACAATGGATGCTAAGTATCGATGAGTAATTTTATATGAGTTACACACTGATTTGAAAAATAAAAATTTCAAAATTCATTATTTAATTTTTTGTTATACATTCATGTTCACGCTTTTTTTAAAAAAAAGCTTATTATGGCTAAAAGAATTTGTTGAAAAATAAAAGCATTATCAAACAATAAAAAAGTTAGATTTACACCAAACAATGTAAAACCATTGAAGCAAAAGCTTTCATACCACCATGGTAAGACTGCTTCGGCCTTGATTTTCCATACACATTTCACATACACCCAGCAACTTCCCACTGATCCTGCTCACCGATGGTGTAGTGTCTTAGTGGACCTGGCAGCCCACAGACCAGACCACAGAATGACTGGCTGATACAAAGAGATAGTAAAGGGGCCGCAGCACCACATGCTTCTCTCCCATCTTTGAGATAGGAAGGGACTGGCCGTCTCTGCTCACTCCTGTCTGAGCCTACTCCATAAGCGGGACTGCCCACGAGTTGTCTTTGAAAGAGAGAAGTAGTTACAGTGCATCTGGAAAGGATGTGGAAAATAACTAGAACATGTTTCAGATTTAATCAAGTGTTAAAGTAAGAAATCTGTTGAACTGCACTGGCAAAATCTGGAAATACAAAGTGAAGATCTATCAAATCCAACCTGGCTTATTTTAAAGCAGTTATTAAGAAGAATATTTCATTAAAAAAGAAAAACTGGGACAAATGCTAAACTGGCGGGACGCTGAGACAACTTGTGTAAGCCGCAAGTATCTCAGGTAAACTGGGACTTATGATCGATCTATGCAAAGGGAAGGCTTGGACTAGGGGACTCTAGAGGCCTAGATAATGGTCTGCACAACTCCTTGGTATAGCACAATTAAAAAAAAAGTCAATCTCTAAAGCTGAGAGATTTCACATTAAAAACAACTGAGGGGACAGGGATGGGGAGGGGGCAGAAAAAAACAAAAACAACAACCCTCCCACCCCAAAACAGCCACTTCTCTTGATAGATTAGAAGACCCAGCAACACCCATATTCCAAGAGAACAAGCGGTTGTAGCTAGAGTAGGCTACCAACTGGTCCTCACTATTGCCAAAAACGAGAGAGTACATCAATTTTTATGAAAGTGAAAAATATTCTTACACCTCGTCAGCAAAGGTACCTGCATAATGAACATTTGTATGTCGAACCCTGAATTGTACCCCACATCTTTAAAAGAAAAATATTCTTGCTTGCAAAAGCAAGGCGAATGATAGTCAAATGTCCTCACCCAATCCATTTTCTGTATTCAGTACCAATTCTTTTGAGGGTATCACCTTTTACAGATCTGTTCCAAAAATTATAGAATAATTTCTATGGTTTCTACCCACATGCCATTGCACTACCAGTTTGATATCTTAAGGAAATGCTGTTTTAAATTCTCAGTTATGGGTTATATATAAAAATAATAATAGTAGTGATGACTGGTCATAATTGTCTTTCAATTAGTTAACTTTAAGTGACATATAAAAGATTTTTTTCTCAATAGAAAAGCCTAATTTCATTATACTGTATTCATGCAGTGTTTCTTTTTTTCAAACCGTGCAAAGGCTACAATCTGATCAAAACCTTTACTAAGATACTGAACTAGATGTGCATAAAGTCTTTACTAGATATTATATTTCCACATGAGTTCTTTCTCAAATACTGATGAGATTCCCATGAAAAGCTAAAATGATTGGGTAATGTAGCACTGATCATGAAATCAAACCAAATCTATCTTTAAATAACTCAAAAGAACTTAGCAACTTGCATTGCTTTTTTTGGAAGATAAAAATGCATATTGCCTCTTTTATGTGTTCTTAGCTATATATCTATTTTTGAAAAGCTTTCATGTAATTTCTAAATTTAGCTCCTACTTCCTTTTTACTGTGTCATCTGAGCTACAGTCAGCGTCTGATAACATTCTGATCTTCACTCCAAGGAACCTATATAGAAACTGTCTTTCAGAAGGAACAAAACCTCTCATTAACCTCTTCTGTGTTTGCAAACAAGAAGTGTACTGGACAGAGCAAAATGACTATGACTTTCCCTTCTCTAGTTCCTACCGGCACCACTTAAATACATTTCAAATATTTTTAAATTTCCTTTACTTGCTGGTAGAAAATATCAATCTTTCTAGATCATTGACATTTTTTATTAAACCTATCTCTTGGCCGGGGTCGTTGGCTCAGCCTGTAATCCCAGCACTTTGGGAGGCCGAGGCTAGTGGATTGCCTGAGACCGCAGGTTTGAGACCTACCTGGGCAACTTGGCGAGACCTCATCTCTACAATAAATCAAAAATTAGCTGGGTGTGGTAGCACACGCCTGTAGTTCCAACTCCTTGGAAGGCAGAAGAATTGCTAGAGCCCAGCAGGTCGAGGCTGCAGTGGCCAGGAGCGTGCCACTGCACTCCAGTCTGGGCGACAGAGTGAGACTCCATCTCAAAAACACCACCACCAACAACAAAAAACCCTAACTCTTGCTAAGGAAATATGAGTTAAGGGAAGAAATGTATCTCTTTCAACCTAAGAAGGCTGAGAGGTAAGAACACAAAAGGAAGGGAAAGTGAAGGGAGAGTCAGTGTGATGGTATGAGGTTACAAACAATGGCACACATAAAGACAGAAATTTCTGAATCCTTTATCTGGGTCAATTATCATTCTATGAAAACGCTCTCTGCTTTTATTTCCCATTTATTAATACCAGATTTAAGATGAATAAATTATATAGAAACTTAAAAAATTTTTTTGTATAAAGGGAAAACTTCAAGCAATATCGTCACAATTTCGAGCAGAAATAATCTTGAGGGTGCATCCAGTAAACACAGCACAGGAATGCTAATCTGTAGATCTGGCCCCCGTATTGTGGGGTTGAGACCTCCCAGGATCCTATCCACCCTCCTGTTTAAGCCTTCCCCAAATATTCTTACGTTCTTGGGCCATTTACAGTCTTCATAACATACTTTGTTTGGCACCAAGCTATATATTGCTGATTTAACTGCTTCACATTTCCACATAGAGAATTTCCAACAATGCTGTAAATTACTTTAGGTCAGGGACTAATTATTTCTTGTAGTCTAGCACAATGCTAGTGCTAAATCAAGAAATATTTCTACAATGGAATTGAACTGTCTTGCCTTATACATCTGTCCAGAAATGTGATCAAACAACATTGAAAAAAAGATGACATAATAATAAGTACTGTACAGAAGAAGCAGTCTTGTCCAGGAAGTTAGGAGGCCTGGTGGGCCTCTGCTATAATCTAAGACCAGTCTCTTTTCCTTTATATGTTAAGGGCTGACTCCTGTAATTAGAATACTGGAGTCAATAATGGCTGAGATGCCTTGTCCTTACGATTACACATTCAAACATGGCTGGGTTGAAATTAAAATATTTAGCCAGTGGTAGGGCATGGGCACTGACAAACAGAACAGAGCAAAGCTCTGGACTTTCTCTGTCATGTCTCCTATCAACCTTTTAGGTGCTGGATCACAGAGAGGCTAGGTTGACCTGGGGTAGAACCAGAACTGCTGGGGTCACTCAAGGAACTATAATACTATCATTTCGTTTTTAGCAGCTATAATATTATAATTTTAAAAATATTTGAACACTGGTATGGTATTATCGATAGTAGGGGCTGAATACTAACCCAGCATATAAATAATGCTTTGGAGTCGTAAATGTGTTAATTTGGTTTCAAAGTTACTATTCTCATGTAAAGGCTGCTGGGAATTTGCTAGCAGAGTTGAACACAAAAAGAAAATACAAATTCCTACCAATGCCATCAATGATGTACCCTTTTTATTCCTCTCTATCCCATCCTTAGGATTCGAGATTTTCTGAGGTAAATATTCTATAATTCCTGGCTTCTCCATAATAGCTTTAGTTCACATCCCCTGCTTCCCTCAGTAAATAAAGCAGAAAGGCCAAGAACACATCTAACTGCTACCTTGGTTTCACAGATAATAAAAGTGTTATTTTTTGTTCACGAAAAATTCCCTGTGATCCGAAGCAGCAATAACTGGAGCTTGTGGCTCCTCTCGACACAGCTGCAGCTCCATGGCCCACCAGCAGCTGTGAGAGCCCAAGAGAATGAATCAGACAACAGCAGTGAAGGCTGATGTAGTTGTTGGATGCGAAGTGGTCCACCCACCAGCAGCCTCCGCATCACCTGGGAGCTTATGCAAAATGCAGACGTTTGGGCCTTTTCAAAGATCTACTCTATGGAGATCTAGTCTCGGTTAACAAGATCCCCATGTGACCTATGGACACTTTTCTTAAGTTTAGAAAAGTGATGATCAGTGCTTCCCAAACTTGACTGAACATCACATCATCTGGGGAGCTTTAAGAAACACTGATAATCTAGGTCCTACTCTTGGAGGTTATGATTTATTTGGTCTGGGAAATGGCCAAGGCTTTTCAATGCTCCCCATGCAGTCTACACTAGTGGAGGTCTTGGTCTCTCAAGCAGGGGACAAATAAACATCTGTGGGGTACAAAAAGAAACTACCAAAACCTATGTGTTTAATCTGAAAATGAGAAAGATACTAAGCTTTTCCATAATGCATGGAATAACAGTGGCACTGGGATTTGTCTGATGGTTATGTGTCATGTCCAGGAGTCCTGAGAGAAAACTCCCGAGGGAAGGCAGAAGGTTCCTGAGGAGTCCTAACTGAGTATCTCTGTTAATATCTCCTCAGTTGCCGGGCTCGGTGGCTCAGCCTGTAATCCCACGCCTTTGGGAGGCTGAGGTGAGTGGATTGCCTGAGCCCGCGGGTTTGAGACCCACCTGGGCAGCGAGACTTCATCTCTACAATAAATCAAAAAATTAGCCGGGCATGGTAGCGCATGCCTGTAATTCCGGCTACTTGGAAGGCTGAGGCGGAAGGATCGCCAGAGGCTAGCAGGTCAAGGCTGTGGCAGCCAGGAGTGGCCACTGCACTCCAGTCTGGGCGACAGAGTGAGACCCTGACTCAAAAAAAAAAATCTCCTCAGTTAAGTAATTTACAGATTCTTGACAACAGTTTATAATACAAAAGGAAATAATCACCAACATTTTTAAGACACAGAGGTTCCTTAGTTATATGATGCAAACTACTTACAAAAATTGAATGAGCACACCTTTATTTACAAAATACTATGTGTTCCAGGTATGCTGACCTTTTTTGTTGCTGTTTTACCATGACAGGTGGCTTAAGGAGAAGTCTATCTGGCAAAGCTTTTTGTATAAATGTATTTAATCTATCCCTTCAAGGCCAAAGAGTATTTTAACAATGAATGAGAAAGCAATTGCTAGGAAGCTTAAGCAGTGAAAGAGCATTTTGAAAATGAGTATTTGGAAATGTTTCCATTGTAATGTGATTTTGCTGTCAAAATCATTGTTAAGGTTTTACTACAAAAAAAGATCTATGTGTAAACTTTTAAAACTTGAGAAAAAAATTCTTTAAAGAAAGCGTTTCACTGAGGTTTTTAACCCATTTGTTAAACATGAATAATACATCATTCAACTAGCCTGAAAGCACAGTTGACTGACAATAAAGACAGAAATTTACAAACAAAATTTCAGTTAAAACCCTTTGTATAATTAGTGAATGAAAGTGAAAGAGTACCAAGATTTAGCAAGCACAGCCAATAATGCAGTTCCTTCCATTTATAACTATACATCATAAACTACATTTATAACTATATATCATGTATGTCTTTTTATTTATGAGACATTAAAAAAGTACCGACTTAACCTGAACTTATAACCAGAAAATTGAATTAATGTGTCACAAAGAATTAATCAAAGCATTAAAATTTAGATTTTTTAAAATATTAACATTTATATCAGAAATGACTCAAAACTTTTGTCAAGTATAATTTTAATAAAAGTCCAAATAATTTTTATCAATGGGGTGCATGATAAAAAAATTTGGACCATACTCAGTTGAATAGTCTACCCTAGGTATTCTAGTATTATGCCACCCCAAAATTAGAAATCCATAGTGAGGGAACAGGCAATTTGCACTGTGTACTGTAGACAGTGACTACCAGTTGGGTTAATGATATAGGAGTAGCTGAGGAAAAACGAAACATTCTGCTCTAGAGAGTGAACTCTGAAGAATATTCTGAAAGTCTGCTGAAGATTTGTCTGGAGATCAAGCATAAAGATTTGATTGTTCTAGTAGACAAGTATATGTTTCACCAACTCAAAGAACCTGGGGAAAGGTTTTGCCTCCTATTTTTATTTTCCTAATGCCTCTTTTATACCAAGGTTTTTATGTGGTGGGTTCTTAACAGATGCTGTTGACAAAAGCCAGTTATATTTTGGTGAAAAAGCTGTACTGTCTCAGCAATATATTAAGAGAACCCATTTCCACTGACATGCATAAAGTCACCATTCATATCACTGATAATGTGTTCTGATATAATATCTATGATGGCCAGTCACTGGGGAAGTGGAAAAATTATTAATTGGCATCACTGTATTATAAAAAGCCTCTGTTAAATATAGTACAGTGGAAAACTACCAGACAACATTCTAAGCATCAGAAGACACCCACTTTCAATGTGCTCGAATTATCTGTTTCATACTCCGTGTATTAATACTTGGTCTTATTGCTAGAATCACTAAACATCTTGATCTTATTATTTTGCCTGTAAAAATGCTCATGTGATATGACAGAAACTGGTATATAGAGAATATCTCTTATCTGATCACAGAAATACTGTTTCTGCTTTTGTGAAATCTTGCCCTCAAAAGCAAGTCTTTAAGGAAATGGATGAGCTGGAGGTAATAAGTATGCATGAACCCTTTACATATCCATATCATTTCTCTTCAGTTTTCTAAGAGTGTCAGAGTCTCATGTGACCTAAACTAGTTGTATGTAATTGGCCTCACCAGCTCCCTCTCAGAATGTATTAACTTGCAGAAGAATCCCCCACTGGCTTAGTGTCACATGCTCCTCTCACCTGAGGTGCCTCTGATCTGGGTAACTCTAAGGATATAGCACATGTAGGTCAAAGACATACTTTGGAGAGATTTAAACTGATGCCCAGGCAGCCTTTAGAGCACTTTTTGTGTGTGTGTGCATTTCCGATACTTTTCTATTTTCCAATATGGGGCACAAAAATATGAATGAAAATTTAGACAGAAAATTAAAAGCAAGAATCATGCTAATTAAAAGCACGTCTCATGATTCTTACTGTTCTCCATGCTGTACCCATCACATACAAGTGTTCTACTTATTGTACTGAAACTGTCTTTTGCTCCCAGCTTGCTGATTCATAATGGAGAGGAGTTGGAAAATGAACAAAGTAAATCCAGGCTACACTTCACCTACCAGAACATTTACTGTTCCAAAAATCCAGACGTCCAGTAACAAAGCTCTTTCTTCCATTATTCGCAAAGTGATTTGGTTTGCAAGTTATGACACAGACTAGCTATCCTGCTCTACAGCACTACATGGACTATGCTGAAGTGCTACACTACAGGTCGGGAAGAAATTGATATGGTGCACCTGGAGGAGATGCAGGCAGTAGATGCTTGGAGTCAAAGCATGTGGCAGTCTAACATTTTATCTGGGTGAGACACCACAGCATCTATAAAGTTAACATTTAAATGTATATTTAGAAAAAGCACTAAGGAAACCCCTAAAATCATAATCTTGGGAGTATTCAAGTCTATGATTAAACAAGTAGGTATCATCTCCCCTCCTGCTGGTTAAAGTTAACTGAATGCTTATTTCCCAGTCTTATCCTTCTTCTTTTAACATGATTTTGCCCATCATCCATGGGTTATTATGTGTGAAACACTTGATTTAATATCTACCTGAGCACCTTATTTGTGTACAATACTGTGCTAGGCACATTTGGAGGTATCAAAATGCAAATGGTTAGAAAGATAACTTTGAAAAAAAAAAAAAACAAAAGGAAGGAACCTAAAGATAAACACTGACACAGAAGGGTTCAATTAAAAAGTATCCCCAAAATGTACAAACCAGGGATCTATGTAAATCTTTCTGGGAGCTACTCGTATGTCCATCTCAATACTTAAATCTGTGATGCCTCAAAGGAGGAAACTAGGTGAGTTCGGTCACCTCATACAGTCGCCAGGTTATTCTCTGCACAAAGCCCTAAGTCAAGGGCAGAGTGGGAACTGCACCCCAGGCTGCAGGTTGCTGTCCAGGCAACAGACTGTATACACTCACAGGATGGCCTTTTCTATTTCACATGAAGACACTGCCCAAATTAAATGCAAGCCTGCAGGAAAGGCACCGATTTTACCAGCTCATAGAGATCTCTCTGACTCCATAGCATTTGTGGTGAGTGCCACACAACTGAACAGCTAATTATATACTGCTTTGTGTTGTTCTTGATTTGCTTTATTTTTTTAAAGTATCATCTCCCAGCTATACTTTCCGGGAGAGGTAGTAGCATCTCCCTTGGGCAGTTTGATTCGCTAAGGAGATTCCTTTATTGCTTCTGAATGCCTATGTTTCAGGTACCAGTCTGGCTCAGAAGTAGGAAGAAATTAAGTGGTGGGGGCCCATTCACTTTAGGTTAATGACAAGTCCCCTGGGTGTGTGGGAAAAACTTCTCATTGCTTTCTAGGGTTATCTGGCTTATCTCTCTACCTTTGACCACGTATAGACACAAAACCATTCTCAAAAAGATAAATGTATATTATATTCTAGGTTTAAAGTTTAGTTTCCATTTCCCCAGATGCTCATGCTGAAGAGAAAATGGAAATCAAAAAGTTTTCCAGTAAAATATCTTTCTTATGATACAACAATGGCTTTGGAAAGCAAGGAAGCAAGCAGGCTCCATTTCCTCTTTAGGAAATCAGTTTGGTCAGACACACACCTATTTTTAATTCTGCATTCTATTGCTAAGCAGCCAATTTGCTCAATAAGGCTAATTGCAAATGTTTTATGTAAATCCTACAGTTGCCACTGTTTCTCTTGTAGAAATACACTCTACACAAGAAGAAGCTGATCCAATAGTTAAAGTATGAAAGACTTGGCTGTTCTGGAAAAAATATTTTCTTCCAACATCTAGGCAAAGGCAGTTTCCAAAATTCCTACAGTCTGATAAAATTAAAAGCACATGGAAAATGGTGTTGAGTTTTTTCTTTTTTTCTAACACAGAGAAAAATATTTTAAAATATGTACTAATACATTTAGAACTTACCAACAAACCGTATCAATTTTAGAAACGGAATGTCAAAAACTTCTCAGTGTGAAATAAAAGTAAACAAGTAATAATAGTTAATACAGTAATGGCTTAGCATCACACTACAGTTATACATTCGTACCTGCTGAAATAGTGCGAACGGTTTGAGATTTTAGTCTTGCCCCTCAAATGCACAGCAGGTGAGAGCTGACGGAGGAGCTCAATTATAACATTGTACACTTTCTCGTATTTGCTCTCTTGTAGTTTACAACCATTTTCAAGAAACGCTGGCTACTAAGAGATTATCAAACACACCATGAAATGTCAAAAGCAGCATATTGTTTTTTAATTTATTTGCTTAAGGTTTGTGACCCTCAGTAGATATGATTTCTTATATTTAGACCAACTTCAATTGGCTTGAATGGTTTTGGTATAGAATTCCTAAAATTGGGGACTGTTCTTTCAAGTACACTATGACTCCATCTATGACTCTATCTATTTATTTTTAACAGAACACTGCAGAGTTCTACATAATTAGCCAAATGTAATGCACCAACCCTGGTAGAAGAAATTGCAAACCTCACTGTGAGGACAAAACCTGGCCCATAATTGTTTAAAATGTCTGAGGCAGTCAATTCCTAGGCTAGCTGCTGGCAGGAGCAAGGATCAGCCGGCAGGTATCAGAAAGGCAGTGACTTCTGACACTGCCACAAGATTACCAAGAACTTTCTTCCAGTGAACCTGGTAGTAAGAAAAGTCCTCCAAATGGACAAAACCCCACACCCCAACCCTAATCTACCTCTTTTTTTTTTTTTTTTAAATCCTGACTAGGAAAATGGGAAGAGTGAAGATCTCCTTTCAGGTCTTCAGACTGAGTTTAAGAGAACTACATAGGCAAGTTCTTTCATCATGTTGGTTGTTTGGCTTTCTAACTTCAGATTAGCACAATATATTATAGTAGTCTCTCTTTTCCCAAGGGGATATGCTCCAAGCCCCCCAGTGGATGCCTGAAATCACAGACAGTGCTAAACCCTATGTATACTATGTTTTTTCCTATATACACATATTGTACAGTGTGGACACTCAGGACAAACGGATAATTCACATCCTGGGCAGGATGGAGCAGGATTAGTATGAGACATTTTGTTTGTTTGTTTTTGAGTTAGAGTCTCACTCTGTCGCCCAGGCTGGAGTACAGTGGCATGCTTACTGCCATCATAGCATTGACTCACTGGGCTCAGGTGATTCCTCTACCTTAGCCTTCCAAGTAGCCAGAACTACAGGCATGTGCTACCACGCCTGGCTAATTTTTTGATATATTGTAGAGATGAGGTCTCACCAAGTTGCCCAGGCTGGTCTCGAACCCCTGGGCTCAGGCAATCCTCTTGCTTCAGCCTCCCAAAGTGCTGTAATTACAGGTTTGAGTCACAGCACCCGGCCTAGTGTGAGATTTTATCATGATACTCAAAATGGCATTCATTACAAAACTTATAAACTGTTTATTTCTGGATTTTTCCATTTAATATTTTTGGACCACGGTTGACCATGTGTAAAACCATGGAAAGCAAAATCATAGAAAAGTGGAATCTAATACTATATTGGGTGATGTCATTCCTTTTTCACACTGTTAAGTTGACTAAACTTCAACCAAAACACAAAACTACCACCATATATTTATACAGTTGTTACTAACTCTTCAGACTAGAAACGACTTAACAAGAGAGAACATCTACTACTTCAAATCAAATGATTAAAAAAAAAGAGATAGAAATAAAACTTTTATAGTGTTATTTTGAGACAAAGTGGAGAAATTTTTTGCATAAAACTAGATATGTATAACCCTATACAGCAAGGACAGAAAAAAATAACTCTCTTTGATTGCATATGGACTGTGACCAAAGCAGGCACTATTCAGAGAGAATGCATTTAATCTATACATCAACCACATAAAGTAGATACTATTATTTAGTCCCATGTAGAGCTCAGGAAACTGAAGGGGGGCTGGGGAGGATTGTAATATAACTTGTCCAAGTATGGCAGAGCCAAGATTTAACCCAGTAAGGCTGGTTCCAAAGTGTCTGCATAATAATGACACATAATAATGGAGACAAAAGCAAAAGTTATTTGTGTATATATCTTGGACAAAAAAGCTGAAGACAGTAAATTGAGGATATTGGTATAATGGGAATGCTCCTAAAAGTGACTGCAAAATAGGCTTCCTGGTAAGATGATATCAAGGTATTGAGGGGAAAAAGAAAAAAATCTAAAATTTGAACATTCATGAATTTGAACATTCATGATTATGGCCAAAATCACCAATCTAGATAGGTATATTAGGGGAACTGTGATAGAAGATATGGACTGAATGGAAGTCATCAAGTGTAGCGTTAGGCCTGTAGACCTTTTCCTATGTTTTTTCTTCCAAATACCCTTATTTTTTGATTCCCATGATTAGAAGCCTCCTAGATCTGCCAAAGCTCTCTCCTCTAATTCCAAAAAAATTCAAAATTCTTTCAGGTTGGTATTCCCTAACTATACTACTTGGCAAAACTCTTGAAGCTGGGGGAATAAGAAAGTGGTAGGGTTTCTTTTCTTAGCAGGGAATGTTCATGTCTGAAAATGTGGACATGCCTGCAATAGAATCTTTAGAGCACAGCAAACACCACTGTTTAGGTAATGTTGTTCTATTCGAAATACTCTGTGTTTCATTTTTTCTTTTAAATTATATACCAAGATTCTAGACAGAAAAAGCCAATCAAATCAGGTTCTAGGGCAAAAAAATCTTACTGGCCTCAGTCATCTAATTATCAGTGCCAAAAGATGCCAGAGTACTATCTACAAAGCAAGGAGGGAGCTCAGTAAAGATTCTCAACAGGCAAAAAGACATCTCCTTCTTAACTCAAAAAATAACAGCTGCTGGAGAGGGTGTGGTAAAAAGGGAACACTTCTACACTGTTGGTGGGAGTGTAAACTAGTGCAACCTCTGTGGAAAGCAGTGTGGCGATTTCTAAAAGCTCTAAATATCAACCTCCCATATGACCCCGCAATCCCCCTACTGGGAATATACCCTGAAGACCTCAAATCACTCTATCAAAAAGATACCTGCACACGTTATGTTTATCGCAGCGTTGTTCACCATAGCAAGAACCTGGAAACAACCATGCTGCCCATCAAAAGAGGACTGGATTAAAAAAATGTGGTACATATACACGATGGAAGACTACGCAGCCATAAAAAAGAACAAAATCATGAATTTCGCAGCAACCTGGATTGGAACTAGAGTCTGTAATACTGAGTGACTTCTCACAGAAACAAAGATCCGAGTATCACATGTTCTCACTCATATAATGGACCTTGAACATCCAATGTAATACTATAAGAAAATGACTGATGGTACTGGGAAACTATGGGGGGGAAGGGGATGGGATTAACAGTCACAAATATCTGTCTGGGGATGGGGAAACACCTCTTATCAACAGGGTGCCTGAATGAAACGTAATTGTACACCTAACCCTTAACTGTATCCCACAAAATCATAATAAAAAATATTGATAAAAAAATAAATAAAATAAAATAATAAAAACAAAACTACAAGATGTTTAAGATTAGTCAAACTGAGAAAACAACTAATAGTAAATCCTATGTCTATTAAATCTAGTAGTGTCTATTTAAACTATAAAGTGTTATATGTAACTTAGAGTTTATATATAAACTAGTACTATTAAACTATTTTAAATCGTGTAAATCCTGTATTTATTAAATCTAGTATCATTTTAAACTGTAAGACATCACATAGCTAATATATAACTAGTAACATTAAACTATATTTAAGCTAGTAGTAAATCTTGTATCTATACAACTAATATTAAATTGTGGAAACTATGTATTACTATGATTCATCTTGACAAGGTAAAAATATTAATACAACCATCAAAAGGTGGGTAAAGGAGAAATAGGACATACAAGTTTACTAATTTTCTTTCATGGTAGTGAGTAAACAATGAGCCCTAAATTGAACTACACAGCTTAAGGAACTGTAACAATTTCAAAATTTTGATGTTCTCTACAATCTTTTACTTTTAGTACTAGGAGGAACTTTTAGGAAATAATTTCCTATGAGAAGAAACGAATATCTGAAATTTGGGGAGTTTACCTAAGCATCTCAATTTCTGTTACTTCTTAGTTTAAGCAAAATAATTATATATACACAAAAATATGTATATGGAAAGACATAAGTTAATCCGTTTTTTTCTTAATCCATCTGGAACGATGTTCATTCACTGAGTGCTAATAACAGCTGTTTCTCAGGGCTGAAATTTTGAGTGACTTTTTAAAGTTGTTTCTTCAAATGATTTATTTTTAAAAAGTGTATGATTTTAAAGAAAATTATTCTAGATAAAAATCAAAATGACTACCAAATATACTGGCATGAAAAGATGCTAAAATGTAATAATGGGACTAAAAAATAGACTGTAAAATAGCAGAACACCACTTCTATTCTATATATGCGTAAAATAAAACCCCAAAAGAAATACAGCAACAAGCCATGCATGGTGGCTCACGCCTGTAATCTCAGCACTTTGGGAGGTTGAGGTGAGAGAATTGCCTGAGTCTATGGGTTTGAGACCAGCCTGAGCAACTTGAAGAGACCTCGTCCCTACAATAAATAAAAAAATAATTAGCCGGGTGTGGTGGTATGCACCTGTAGTTCCAGCTACTTGGAAGGCTGAGGAGGAAGGATCACCTGAGCCCAGCAGATTGAGGCTGCAGTGCCCATAAGCATGCCACTGCACTCTAGCCTCGGTAACAGAGTAAGACTCCAACTCAAAAAAAAAAAGGAAAGAAAAAGAAATACAGCAACATATTAAGATGATAACCAGTAGAATACTGGGTGGTTTTCATTTTTAAATTGATCTTTCACAGAATTTTCTGATTTGTCCACAAAGAATTTTCTGATTTGTCTATAAAATAATGCATTATTTATATAATTTAATATGAATAAATGTACACATTAAAATGAGAATCCCAACAGTTTTCACTGGGGTATAGCTGAGATTTTAAATGGAAATTCTGAAGGGAAGACAATTTCTGGATAGTTCTTATGACTCTGATGGGGAAGAAAAAATCTAATGTGGAAGAAAATTTTAATTCTGAAAGCTGTCTCTTCACTAAGAGACATGTAGACTGAACTCGTGGTGCCCTCTTCATGATAAATCTCCTTGGGGTCCATACTGGCTGGATTGTAGACTGCCTGTTCCCCTTCCCTATCACTCTAGAACTTCCATTTCCAGTTCTCAGCCTATCTTTCTTTTTCTCCCATGCTTCGTGGTGAATAGCAATATGAGGCTGCTAGTTGCTACAGCAGCCGGTGAATAACCAAAGTTATTTCTGAACCACGTGTTAATTAACCAAAACTAGATCTTAGACTTGACTGATCAAGACCTGTAAGACCTCATCAAGAACCTCCAATTTTACAATGGAGATTGGAATGGTCATTCAAATATTGCTTTATTTCAGACAATTCTTCATCAGCTGGTTTAAGGCTAAGACAACTGAAATAGTGTTGATATGATCATTTCTACTCTCTGTAAATCATCATACCTCTTAACTTTATCCAGATACTATGAGCTACCAGGTACCCAGAGTCCTGGAATGAGTACACTAGGAAGAGAAGGGTAGGGAATTTGACACTTTCAAATTATAGCCTTCATACTCATGCCAACCTGCTTGGGATTCCCCACATGAGTATATTTTAAATACAAGCTTCCTCAAAAAGGTTACATTTCACTTCCCAGTATTTGCCACCCTGTGGTATTGAAATCTTCTTGGCACTGCCAGGATATAGTAGCAGACTCAGATGATGTCTGCCCTGAAACATTACTTGCACTGCAACTTGAACAAGGCTCTGTGAACCAAAGAGAAATATAAGGGCAGGGAAGTAGTTCTATGGCTGGAGTTGGCTCTACTTTACTTGGAGGAAACATTTGATCAGATTTGGGTATGGTGAAAGCTTTCTATTTAAAAATAACTACTTTACTCTATACTGGGTTAAAAGCTTTTAAGTGGGTTTAAGTGTTGAGAAATACACAAAAACAATGTATTTAATGAGAACATTAACTCCAAAATGCCTTCCCTAATATTTTATCATGCCAGTGCCCAATTTATGATAACAGAGAGCTTTGTTTTTTAACACTTCTGAGATTTCTGAGAGGGCCAAGTTCAACTTTTGACTATCTGTTTTATTTTCTTCACAGGCAACTGGAGAGTATAACCTTTCCAAATGACTCAGTGATTCATCTTTAATTCATTTTTCCTGTCTGGGAACCCGGACGTTTTTCTCTGCAAATGCTCAAGTACATGTTTCATTTTTAAGAAAATGCTACAGTTCATCCCCTGCCATTTTGGATGCACAGTGTACTCAGTAAACGGTTGACTGAATAATGACTTTTTAAAAGCCACAGTCTGGTGATATGAATTAATTCACGAACTTTTAAATTGAACATTATCTCCATCCAAAAACAATTAAAGGATTACCATGTAGGTAGGTACAAGTTATCATCTCTGTTCTCATTCATGAACTGAGTGTCTGGGGCAGATGTGTGCATTCGATTGTTTCATAACATGTATGTTATACATTATCTTCTGCCTGAATAAAATATTTTGAAACAAAAAAAGAATGGGTGAATTATCAGCCTTTCACTATTGATTTTAGAGTCTAGGTCATGACAATATGCAGGCTTGGGGAGATGATTTGGTGGGAGACGATTTGGAGGGCTCCAGTTAGCAGCACGGTTCTTTTGAGCCCAGGGTCACAATTCATACTCTTCCTTTTTCTTCAGGAAGAGCACTGGAGAGAGATGAAAGAGAGGTAAGCAGGGAAAGCAGGCAGGATGGGCCACTCCTGAGCACATTATACAAGGAGTAATAACTGAACTCTGGGTAGAGACACACAGTGGAAAGAATAGCACCTCTTCTACAGCGGCTGCTGAATCCATGTTGTTGCTCATGGATCCCAGACATTACGCCTCATGCATTCCTTAAACAAACAAACAGCCCAACCAAATCGGACTGAAAAGCATGTGTGGGTACATGTGAGCATGTATGCGCGCACACACACACACAAAACATTTTCAATAATGTCTTCTGCTATGGAAGTTTATGCTGACCTATAAAAGGAAAAAAACCTCCATACATGGAACATATATATTAGAGCAGTTTTCTTTACTTGTTTTATGGCATGAGCTAGCATTAAAAATAGACACTGGGAGCATTTAAATAAAAAATTATCCAACATCTCACACTGGAGTCAAATTTTGCATTGACATTTCCTGTAAGGACAAATGGAAGGAAAAAAGCCCAAAGCTCTCAGCATATATTTAAAACAGCATGGCTACAGAGAAATGACTGGCAATGGAACAATTGTCATTTTGCAATTTTCACACAATAAATTGGAAAAAAAATCACTGCAATTTGGTGTAAATGTTCCTCTCAGGTATATTCCTCAGAGTGGGCATTATATTTTATTTTAATCTTCTTCTTCTTCCCTCTTTGCCTCTAACGTAGTTGCATCCTACAATTTTCATATACAACTTTTATTGTAGATACAATAATCATATTTACTATTTATTTTAGCTTTATCAAGGGCTGTACCCAACATCAGAAGTCACTGAACACATAAATGAGTAAGTGGCACCAGTAATATGTAAATTATACCATCTTTTTAAAAGATGGTATAATTTGGCACTGGTCAAAGTCCTCTGACATAGGACCTTCATTATATAGAACACTGACGAGGCACCATCCTTAATAATGAAGTTTTACCTTTAGAAACAAGGAGAAACGGAGTCATAAACTCTTAGCAACAATGTTCGGTGGCTTCTTGGTGAGGTAAAGCTCTTCTATTCTGCGTTTTCAAGTTGGCAGTGCCCTCTACAGCCCAGAAGCATGGCTTCAGTTTTAGTTATCAGGAAGTTTTGTATAACATATGACAAACGGTTAAAAATGAGAATAGTATTTTCACTCATCTGCAGGTATATAGCTTAGAAATCAGTTAATGACTGTGTGGCGTGGACATTTAATTTTCAAGAAATCAAGTCCCTCTAGGGGGAGTTCTCTGCCACAATAAATTATCTTAACTGAACTCCTTGCCTGTTTTTTCCCTCACAGATAGCTATTATCAGAGGTACAACACCCCATCCCCAGTTATTCTTAGGGAAGGCTAGGAGTATCATCTGCTAGCTTTGCATGAGATGGGAGCTACAACTGGGACTCCAGGGATCTAATTGTAGTGAGGAAGGCTGACCTAAAACCATCATCTGAGTGCCCTCTTTATGGTCTGATCAATTCTGACAGAACAGTGTGAGCTGAAGGGCACAGACTTAACTAACAACATTCCTTGGCTAAGAAAAATGAATCCAGTTTTCATCAAAACCAGTTCAGCCATGCTATTCGGTGGAATGTAGAAAGAATCCCAGTTAACATCTGGAGATGGAAAACACAAAGTTTTAGAGAAAAGAGATTTTCTTAAATCTGATTTCTGTTTGCTATATTTTAGAGATGCTTTGTTGAACACTGCCTAGAGAGACAGAGAAGTTGAGAAATACAGGTCATCATGCTTATAAGCATGCTCTCCAAGGCAGCAGATGTTGAGATACTGAGACATCTTCCCGGTTACCCACACTGCTGACCCCTGGGCTTCAGGATTCTCTCAGACATGACAAGACAGGCCCACTGTCCTGGACACCTCCAGGCATCAAATGACATAATCCAAGCTGAGATGGCTTCTGGAATCCTGGGATACAGTGATGAGTATATGCATCTTATGCAAGGCTCCAATGCATATGTGTACCTTCTGCCAGGCCCTAAAATTCTAGATATAATCTCAACGTAAAGACACCCATTATTTGAGGCACCACATTGACTCACAGTCCCTCCAATCCCAGTCCCTCCATCCCTGATGAATGGATTCAAATGACAGATTGTGATGTCTTTGAGTTCAAAGCTTTATTTATAGATATCTGCAGAAATATACAGAAACAAAGGCACTCACAGATTAAAGTATATGTATCTGAATGTATTTTTATTTAATGCATTATTGCCTTTTCAATAATACAATTTGAAAGATTTAAAAACTGGATCTTATGAAGGCTAGATATCACTATCTAAGATCAATCAAACCCATCATTAAACATTAATGTGGCACTGAACAAAGCATTTGATTATCTCCCTGCTACTTCTGTTGGCCTGTTTTCTACCCTCTGGAAGAGGTGAGGGAGTAAGGTATGTAGATATCTAAGGAAAGACAAGATGGTGCATTCGGTGGGAGGGAGGCTAAACTGTTTCAGAGACAGCAAGGAGGTTGCAGAGGCTGGGGCTGAGGAAGTGGGCGAGAGAGTGTTAAGGTGAGTGATGAAGGCCCTTGTAGAGCTGGCCTGGTTTTACTGGGAGGTCAAGGCCCAGTAAAATAGTTTTCTGTATTCCTCTCACAGTTCACCAAAGTGAATCCCAAGCAACTGCGTGATGATTTGTTGTTTATGGAGGGCACCAGCTGTCAGTCCTACTAGGTAAGAAATAGCAAAGAGGTTCTGAGCAGAAGACTGTGTGGGAAGAATGCTGACCTCTTGAATAGAGTAATTTGGCCTCAGGTAAACCATTTTATTCTGAAATTGGTTTTCTAGGTGGAAGTAAAAGGAAGCCTACAGAGGACCTAAAAGTTTGTTTGAACTGTAACAAACATATAAACGAGAGGGTGAATTTCCAGACCTCTGCGTAATTTCTTTTTGACGCAATTCTAACAGCCATTCCTGGGCATGTTTTCTGCATGGGGTTGTGCCACGGCTAGTAATCATCAGCTAAAGCCACCAAAAACTCTTAGCCTCCACTTGGATCTCAGGGCCCCTAGCTGAGGGCTTGGACAAGTCTGTGGCCTGCGGAGGGACAGGGAAAGGTAGGCTTTGTTTGGAGGCTTCATTATCGTACCAGGATCTCTTTATAACACAGAAAATTCTTATACTGACCCCATCCTACCATTCTGGCAGAATCCAATTGGTGCCAAATTACTCTCCTACAACCTGTCAAAGAGATAGTAAGAAACAAAGCTTCTCTTGGCTCTGGCCTTGATTCCTTTCAGGCGAAGCTTACAAAATTACCAGTTTTAGGGTTTCTAAGGTTTGAAAGAGAATATCAACCTCAGATTATCATGATAGCTATGGTGCCCCTTTAAGCCTCCATCTGGCAGAAAACAATTGCAATGACCAAGAGCTTCACCTCTACAATAAACGATCCTAACCTTAGACAAGAGGACAAGACCAAGGCAAACTGAAAGTGGTAATGAAGGAACTCCTTGTTCTCTTCCTCACCAACTTCATCTACTCTCAACCCTTTTCCTTCTAAAATCATGTCCAGGAAAAAAATCCATTCAATGGGCTGATTTATTTCTCCCAGTGACGTATGTTTTAACCAGAGACAAATACATAGAAATAAAATAAATTATTAGAGTAAGTTTTAATCAGAAGAGTCCAGGTTTCGACCAGCTGCTAAGTAAAAGATGGATCCCTAATATTCTGAAAATCACAAACTGTGGGAAGAAATTAAAAATGAAAGATATGAATTAGAACTCAATATGCTACCTGCTATCTTTGTGCTTTTGGATAAGTTATTTAACATCGCTGAACCTACCTATTTTTAATACATAAAATAAAATGAGAAATCTTTTAGAAAACTATTTTACCTATCTCATCATGAAACTATGGGGATTAAGTGAAATATATATATATGAAAGTGTTTCTAAACTGCAAAGTGTTACTATGACATGAAATTGCTTTTTCTTAGCAGTTCAAAACTATGACCAGTTGAAGATATAACTCAAATCACTAGAGATTTTTAAACAACCCATTTTTGCAGGAGATTTTTGCTCTACTTCCTGTCAGAAAATCCAAAACAGTATTGCAATTCTTTCTCCAGTGGTAATGCCTACTGTTTGTTTCTTGTAATGAGCCAGTGGCAAGTGTCAGAAGCAATTGCTGAACCTAAGTTGGAGAAGGGACTTCTATTTTTTAAGCAAAATTCTCAGTAGTGAATTCCTTCAGGGCATTACTTCTTTATATAAAGTTGAGATGGAATAACAGAAATTCTTTACAATCCATCCAGCTTCAAGAGGAAATGTAGGTTAAATAGCTAAATTTGACCTACAGAACACATCAGAAAATACAACCCGTTTCTTTGTAGATAGTATCTTTTAAAGTAGTTTTGTCTGAGCAGGGTTATACTCTGACATGACTCCTCAAAATTACTTTAAGGGACATACTTTCAATTTCACTGCCTAATTATAAGACTTCTCTCCATCCTTTCCTCATAATGTTGCAGCCATCTCTCTTTCTAATCAGAAAGATGACTTTCTCATTCAGAACTGCTAAAAGAAGCAAAGACACCATAAAATTTTATATGGTAAAACATTTACAGTAGATGGAAAGTAACTAGTATGAGATGCCATCACCCTGCTTGAAGAAAGAGTGGGATCTTGGAGGTTCTAGCACAGGGAGCCCAAGAGCAGCACAGCCTAGGCTGGTATAGATAATAGGGTCCTAAAAATGTCACCATCAACTGAAGGAAGATCTGTTTGTTAGAGTGGGAGCCACGAAAGAGCAGATGAAAAGAGAAACGTGGCTAAGTGAAACTACAAAGAATTAGAGGCAGGAGAGAAGGAGAATACATGAGAGGAACACTGCAAGAATGTGTGTTACCCTTAAGGAAATGAGGCCCACAGGCTCAAAGACCTGAAGAAGGTCACAAATCAGCTGTCGACTGGCAAAACATGGCTCACAAATGTGACGCTTCATCACTCCGCTGATGTGCATCATGTTTTTAAAAATATTGAAATAGTTCCCAACATTAAAATGGGAACATTTCCCACAAAAATCCTCATTTCTGCTTTCTCTTAAAAAATCAGGGAATGTGTGGAAAATCAGAGCCTGCAATTCTAGAGGGCAAGAGCTGGCTGACTCCAGGTTGCAGCTGCCCCCTTTGAAAGCACAAGGACTTTCTAGCCTGCTGTAACCCCATCAATCCCTCAGCCTGCCTGCTCCATTCACCTGCACACTTGCCAAGATTTAAGTTGTTTTGGACCAGCAAGAAGAACAAGCTGGTTGAGAGAGGCTGACTATGATAGAAAAAAAGATGACTGAAGGGGTGAGATTCTTATGGTGGGCAATGGGTCCAAAGAGGCTGGGGCAATCCTGGGTAGGCCAAGAAGATCTCTTTAAAAGGCAGCCGGGCATGGTGGCTCAAGCCTGTAATCCCAGCACTTTGGAAGGCCGAGGCGAGAGAACTGTCTAAGCTCAGGGGTTCGAGACCAGCCTGGGCAACTTGGTAAGACCTCATCTCTACAATAAATCAAAAAATAAGCTGGATGTGGTAGCGTGCGCCTGTAACTTCAGCTACTTGGAAGCTTGAAGCAGAAGGATTGCCTGAGACCAGCAGGTCGAGGCTGTGGTGGCCGTGAACGTGCCACTGCACTCCAGGCTGGGTGACAGAGTGAGACTCCACCTAAAAAATAAAAAGTTCAGGGCAGAGACAGAACTGGTGAGAAGGGCAAAGAAGGTCGTGAAGGGGCAAGGGATGGTTGAACTGTCTATCATCTTATTTTCTCCTTTATATAATGAGAAAATGCAGCAGAGAGTAAAACACGTGTCCCTTTTACCCTAAGTATAGTGAATAAGGCTTTCTCCATAATTAATCCTCCTGTGGAGAACAGACTCTGTGGAGTCTGATATAAATAACACTTTTGTAATGTTTTAAAGTTAGCAAAGCGCTTCTACATACATTTTCTTGCATTTAATCCTCAACCACAATTCTATGAGCTAGACTAGGCAAGTATTATTTCACGTTACAGATGAGGAAACTGAGGCTCAGAAACTTTACCAGGAAGAAATACAGACTGGACAAGACTTTTGTCAGTATAACCCATGAATGCCCACCCCTCAACAATGACCTACCCTGTCCTAAAACGAACACTGGACTACTTTAACCTTCCTGAAACAGTGGTTGCTGAGATCTCACCAGTGCCAACTAGTGATTTAAAAGGTTTTTCCCTTACTAGGATAATCTTTCCCTGAGCAAATCCATCCCAAAAAACTCAGACCGCCAGGAGTTTGCTCAGCCTTGCAAGGCCGTGGTCAGTTATGTCTAGAAACATCCCTTATTTGTTCACGAAAGCCCTGCAAATATTTTGGCAAATAAATTCAGAAAGCCGGAAACGCTAATTATTAGGCAGAGACAAACCCACAGTAATAACATAAACAACAAAGTGCCTTTTCAGCGCTGCTATTCAGTGTGCCTTCCTGTTGCCAGTGCCACGAAAAACATGATGGGAATGGCCCGGAGGAGATGGAAGAGGAAATGACTCCTTTAAAGACCACGTCCTGTGGGCAGAGTGTTGCCTTACGATTTGCTACAGCAGCTATCAAAAAGGAAGGGTGGGTAGTACGATTTACAGGGAGAGAAAAATGGTTAAACAAATAGAGTTTCTCAAGAATAATGTTAAGGTGGGGGCAGTTACAGTTAGTTATTTAATAGATGAATTTTCTTCTTTTTTTTTCTGCCTTGGGAATGAAGATTGGGTTGATAAAATAAGGATTTGCTCACTGGTCACAAGTATCTATGAACCGGCCTGTGGTCAAGGCAAATGCCTGTGTAAGACCTCCCTGTATGGTTGTGAATTTCGTGCCATGTGCAAAAGGGGACCCGGTGGGAATCCAGTCAGCATTCTGCTCACCACACTGTGTGCCTTGCTAGGTAGAAAGAAACACCTTTGTGTCATGCGCCTGCCCAGGGGCCTGGGGACCCCTGCTTTCACTTGTACAAAGGCACTCTATGTAATAGCAGTAGCCCCGAGCTTAGGTAAAGATTTACCCCTTTCAGCCTCTGTCCCTTCAAGGCCATGTCATTTCAGGTGTTAAGGGACATAGATGTGTTGGATGTCCTGGATTTCAGCCAGCTATGTAGGTCCTTCAACAAATTGCATAGGGCTTTCTGCTTTATTTCCTCCATCTGGAGCATCGAGACCAGCCCTACCTGCCCATGTCTCCTTAGGGCCATTGTGAAGTCACTTCCCAGAGTCACTGTTCTTTCTCCAATGTGTCTTCTATACCTGGGGTCCCCAATCCCCAAGCTGCAGATGCGGACCGGTACCGGTCCATGGCCTGTTAGGAACCAGGGCACACAGCAGGAGGTGAGCGGCAGGAGAACAGAGCTCCGCCTTCTATCAGATCAGCAGCAGCATTAGATTCTCAAAGAAGTGCAAACTTATTGTGAACTGCGCTTGCAAGGGAAGTAGGTTGCACGCTCCTTATGATAATCTAATGCCTGATGATCCCCACCGTTCCCCGTCTGTGGAAAAATCATCTCCCACGAAACTGGTCCCTGATGCCAAAAAGGTTGGGGACCAATGTTTCTATATAGTTTTCATGTCTAGTAACACTACAGTCTTCCTCCTCATTTAAGTTGAAAGAATAAAGATTATAAGTCCAGTGACAAGCTAAGTGGCAAAGGGGACTCACAGGCCCACTTGAATAGGGAACTTCCCTTTCCCAGCAAAGCATACACTTTCCTGTATCTAAATTCAAAGCACTCTCACAGATCTTCAAGTCATTTCACTAGAGTCTTAGGGTGCAACTCTCTTAAGCAACCCCACTGCTGGCATCTCTGAGGCAGCATTTCAAACCCCAAATTGGCTTGTTTCCCCCAACAGACTGCTGGGATACAGATTCCTGGCCAAGCGCAAAAAAGCTGGCAGTTCGTACCTCTTCCAAAGTCGGCTTGGCCAGGACAACGCTGGAACAATTGGTCTCATTGCCTTCTGAGATGACAATTAATTAGTGTGGTGAGAACAAGGAGCGGTCTATCCAGGGAGCTGAGCCTTTGCCCTTCTGAGGGCTGTGGCACTGGCCTCGCATCAGAGCCAATGTCTGCATCATAAGTTGTACCGTGGATGGCTTCTGCATCATAAGTTGTACTGTGGATGGCTTCTGCCTCCCTTGAGGCAGTCTGGAGGGGGCCGGGAATGGAAAACCTTCCAAGGAGTTCTTTGTTGGGGAAAAAGAAAAAGGAAAGAACACCAGCGACACTGAAAGTCTAACTCAGAACCAGAGATGAATGGTGGGCAGCAAAATGCAGTAATACGTTAGAGAAGATATAATAAAGGAAACAAGCACAAATGTTTCATTGAGAAGTGTCTCAGAGCATGGCATGAAGAAAAAAGTGTGGTGACAGAAATCCAGCCCCATTGAGGAAAATTCAAGTTCAGTGACAACAACTTCAGGATGCTTTATTAGGCCCTAGCACCAAGTACATTGCTCAACATGCTGAATGAGAACGCATGAGTCACAGGACAGCACCCTCCTGCTCTAGCCGACAGCAAAGGACATCACTTATTTAACTGTAGAAGGGGATGACTGATGACTCCCAAGGGTTTTCCAGAAAGGAACATAATATCTCACTGCAAGGATGGGTGAATTAAAACATGACTCTCACAACAAGCATCCTAAAACTATTTAAAAAATAGAAATAAAATATTTCCAAAGAAATGCTTCTAAATATAACAGATGATGTTATGTATATCATAGTATACCACTCACCCTAAGCCACAGACCAGGTCTTGATACCGGGTAGGGTCAGGAGTTCAATGAATAGCCATATAAGGTCTATAAATAAAACCCTGGTTTGAACCTGACCCTATGGATACCTCACCTGCCAGTGCTTTCTGAACCCTAGCCAAAGTGAATGAAAACGGCATCTGTGCAGGCTTTTCAACCTATTTCCTACCTCTTAGCTCCCAGCCTGTTGTAACTTCTCTTCCACCTCCACTGCAACTCCACAGGGCAAGAGCTAGCTGATGATGATCAAATTCAAGGGACCTTTTCAGTTCTTCTCTTACTTGCCTTCTCCGTGGTATCTGATGATGCTGTACTGGATACTCTGTCTAAAACTGTGGTTCTGATATACTTTCTCCTTGTTCTATGATCCAAGTGGCACCTAAACTTTCCAGCCAGGCTTTCACTCCAGGTCAGTGCTTCCAAAGGTCTGCTATATACTCTCCCTGATGGCTGTAGCCACCTTCCATCCCAAAAAACCCCAACATGACCTCATTTGCCTCCTCCACTCCCCAAATATTGGTCTTCCTCCTATTTTATCTACCAGAGTCAATGATTCCCTCATTCATTGATTCACCTCTGCCAGAAATGTTGGGCAATCTTGACTCCTCCCGGCCTCTAGCACCCACGACTTCCAATTAGTCACTCAGTGTTCTTCAATCACTTTTATCCACATCTCCCTGTTTTCGTCCTCTTCCTCACCATTTCCAGTGCCATGCATCTGGACCTCATTCTCCTCTGGTTGGATCACTGCAATAGTTTCTATACTCATCTACCTACTTTCAAACCATGAGGAGATGATTTCTCATGAATATAACCCAATCACATCACTCCCTGCTTTAAAGACCTCCCAGAGCTCCCCACAATCTGTAAGACAAAGCGTTTCTACTGCGAACCTGGTAGAACCTCTTAGCCTCCTCATCTCTCACTTTGTGCCTTGAATCTTAGTCACTCAGACTCTTTTTTCTCCCAACCTGGGAAGCCCATTCAGATGCCCACTCTTTCTGAGGTTTTCTTTGCCTCGATACCCTTGGTCCTCCTGTAAAACTGCTACATGTCCTTCATGACCAACTCAAATGCCCCCTTTCCTCAGGCTTTCCTGACTCTCTCCCTGCCATTTCCCAGGCATTGGCACTCTGTCGCCTCTCTGCCACAATACACTGTGCAGATATCTTCACCCCACATCTGTCTACCACAGGGTCCAAGAAATCCTTGGGAACAAGGACCACTGTTTTTCTTTTCTCCCTTCTCTTACTTAAATGCTTGGCACC
Source organism: Carlito syrichta (assembly GCF_000164805.1). NCBI lineage: Eukaryota > Metazoa > Chordata > Mammalia > Primates > Tarsiidae > Carlito > Carlito syrichta. The sequence continues at coordinate 469,990 of NW_007246185.1, forward strand.
TCATAAAAGATCAATAAATGTTTGAGAGGGGGAGATGTTACCCCTTCCTGCACCTTCACCGGTGCGTATAATTTCATATCCCCTCTTTCCACACAGACTTGCATTTATGAATCTATAATTAACATATTTATTTTACCCACAAGGTTATTTCTAAGATGGGAAAGAGAACTCAGCCAAGTTGTATGGCTTGTCTAAAATGAGAGGAAAAGGTTGAGACATGTAGATTATCACATAAAGATCCATTTTTCAGCCGGGCACGGTGGCTCATGCCTATAATCCCAGCACTCTGGGAGGCTGAGGTGAGAGGATTGCCTGGGAGCCCGTGGGTTCGAGACCAGCCTGGACAACATGGTGAGACCTCATCTCTACAATAAAATAAAAAAATTAGCTGGGCATGGTGGTGCATGCCTGTAATTCCAGTTACTTGGAAGGCTGAGAGAGAAGGATCACCTGAGCCCAGCAAGTCGAGGCTGCGGTGGCCATGAGCATTGTGCCACTGCACTCCAGGCTGGGCGACAGAGTGAGACTCTGACTCAGAAAAAAAAGGGAAAAAAAGTTCCACTTTTTCTCAATGATTGACAAAGAAGTTTTGTAAAGAACCTCCTTCAAAAAAGGATGCCTACTGTGCAGAGCACGCCTCCTTCCCCCATTGTAGAATTTAAAATGTTCAGTGATGACTCTTCAGATATGCTTCATTATCTGGATATTCTGGGTATTTTGGTGTTGAGAGCCAAGATCTGTGGTTCCCTAGAAAGTAGAGCAAGACTATATTCCCAGGTCATTCTTGTCCACACAAAGGGCAATGAAAAGGATCCACATTCACTAAGATAGGCAAATGACATCAAGTAAGGCTTAATATCACTGCTGTAACTGCTCTGTTTTTGTTTCTATCTCTCAGCCTTTATCATTATCTCTGCTCTAGTAATTGTGTCCCTGCCTGGTCCATCCAGTCAGTTTCCCACTTGGCTACCCCTTTCTAGCACAGTCCCATACTGAGGGTTATTACCATACTGAGGGTTATTACCATTGCAGCATGTCGTAGGAAGTTTTATCTGCCTACTTTAATTGCTGTTGCTTTACTTATGCTTACTGCAAAGATCCCCCTCTCCACTCCATTATTTTTCAACCTCATGCAACACACATCCCAATACCAGCTGAACTGGCATCTTTCCTTCAGAGGAACATTATTTTATGCAGACTTAAAAGGCTTTCTCTTCCAGCTCTGGGTAAAAAAAAATCAGCAAAGATTCCTGTTCTTATCAACTGAGTGCTTAAGTAAACAGAGCAGGTGCCAAAGTCAATAGGATATGGGAAAACAGATTCTGCTGAAAATTATTGGTAATGGGGATCAACTGCTGACATAGAATCAGGAGTTCACACTTGATGAAAAAGAAGACGAAAGGAGAAAAGAGCCAAAATTTCCAAACATGGGGGCAGGGTTGGTTTGCCTGCCCCCCAAAGGTTAGGCAAGGTTCATGTTCTCATATAACTAGATGGGGAGCTTCCTCCTCATGCTAGAAGAATGCTCGTTTGTGCACACAGATGTGAAAATCCTCCATTCTGCCCCACCCTCGTGTTAACTCATTCCCAAGGCCTGCTGTGCCACCTGACCACTTTACCCACTTAGTACAGTCGCTTATGTGCCTGGACTCAGAGCTCGGAAGGATAAGTGCTTGGCAGAACAATGAGGAAAGGGGCTGTGTGGTTGTGCAGTGGCAGAATAACCATGGCAACCATAACCAACGTGCTCTGCCTGCCAAGGCCCTGAGCCATGTGTCTGCTCAACAGGATGTGCCGGTTCTGGCTTTCATGCCTCAAAGGCACACATGAGACCCTCTACTACCAGCAGGATTTAAAGGATTGGCTCCTTCTGCCCCTCACAGCAACGTGAATTAACAAGCTCTTTCCAGGTGCCCCTCTCCTGGAAACAGAATCATCCCTGCTCTACTTTGGGGCTGTGTGACGACAACTCAGTGCTCTTCTCCCTCCTGCTTTTCATTTATGTCCTTCGAAACACAGCCCCTTTTGCAGGTTGCTCAGGTATCTTGAGCAACCACAGTTTTAGATTTACAAGTATATCCCTAGCCTAGTAGTCACAATTATACGGTCTCTAAAGGGTTGAAGGAAGTTTACATCACTCCTTCATTAGTACTTTGAGGGCGGGGCATAGATGATTTCATCTTCATTTTACTGGTGTGAAAACAGACAAAATAACGCTGAAGAATTTATACCAGGCAGTCAATGCTAAGGCGCACGACAAAATAGTGGTTCTTTCAGCATCTAGCTTCAAGGATGCATAGATGGAAAAAAGATCACATATGGGGGGGGGGGTTCTAAAAAAAAACCCCAAATTATTTTTTTAGGGGATGAGTCCCTTGTAGTACAGGCTTCCCCCACTAAGTAATAGTCTAGGAACCCATCAGCATGACTGTACCAGCTAGCATTGTTGTGAGAGGCTGTGTTCAGCATCAGTGAATTTTTTTTGAGGGGGAGAGTCTTTCAACACGTCTGCCCATTTCATGATGTATGATTTACGAACACTACTGCCCATACTGTACTGAGTGTTTAGCAGTTTTTGACCAAAGATCGCATGACCCCGGTGCCCTACTCTCCCTATTTTACTCAATCTCCCCAAGTGATGTTTTTGTTGCTGTTTGTTTGTTTTTCAGATGAAAGAAGTTCAAAAAGGAAAATGTTTTGCTGATATGGAAGAGATGAAACAAAAAACAGCAGAAGTACTAACAAGCATCAAAATTGATGAGTTCAAAAACTGTTTTGCGCAGTGGAAAAAGCATCTTGATAGGTGTATTGTACTAAGTGAAGAGTACTTTGAAGATAGTATGAACATATTTAAACATGTAAGAATAAACATGAAGTTTAAACATGTAAGAATAAATTCACAATTTTTTAAATAAAGAAATTATGGGGTTTGTTTGTTGGGGGGGTTCCTTCTCAGACTATCTCATAAAAATTGAAGGCAGTTTAGAAAAGAAAAAGAGAGGCAAAAGTGGGTAAGAATTGTTATCAACCAAAATATGTTACTCAGAAGAAAATTTAAGAAAGGGTATAGTACACATTATTTTCCTGTTTCATGGCCTTTCCACGCAGAAAAAGAAAATTTGTTGGGAGGCTGAGGAGGAAGGACTGTTTGAGCCCAGGAGTTTGAAACCAGCCTGGGCAACATAGAGAGACCTTGTCTTTACAAAAAAAAAAAAAATTTTTTTTTTGTAATAATTAGCTGGGTGTGGTGGCACACGCATTTAGTACCAGTTACTTAGGAAGCTGAGGCAGGAGGATCACTTGAGCCCAGGAGGTAGAGGCTATGGTGAGCTGTGATCATGCTACTGCATTCTAGCCTGGGCAACAGAGTGAGACTCTCCCCACAACTTTAAAAAAAAAAAAAAAAGAGCTCTGAGCTGAAGTTATGCCATATTTCTTACTTCTTAGTTCTTCATCTGAAAATGAGGATATAAGAAAAGTTACCTTGGCTGGGCATGGTGACTCACACCTATAAACCCAGCACTTTGGGAAGTCAAGACGGGAAGCCTGCTCGAGACCAGGAGTTCAAGCCAGCCTGGGCAACATAGCAAGATCCCGTCTCCACAAAAAAAATATTTTTTTAATTAGCACACACCTACTGGGGAGGCTATGGCAGAAAGATCACTTGAGTCCATAAGTTCAAGGTTGCAGTGAACTATGATTGCACCACTAATTCTAGTTGGGAGACTTTAAAAAAAAAAAAGAAGTTATCTCAATGGGATATTATGGTGCTTACAAATAGTATTAGCAGGGCCTAGCACAAGGCAAACGGTTAATATACCTTGTGGCTTATTATTATTATTTTTTATACTTCTTGATGATTTATTCAGATTCTAACTTTAGTAAGTGTGAACATAAAGTTTTATTTCCAAAATCATTTTCTATGAAAGCAAACCATGAAGCCATTCTCTTGACCAAGGGCTTAACAGTTTTCCTGAAAATACAAATGGACCAATACAGCCACAGTGAGTCTAGGTTCTATTTCAAACTCTGAGAAATCTTAGTCAATTGGCAGTTTGAAACATAAAGCTCTGATATGCACAACCGTGGGTCACAAATACAGTAGTGCTGTATATAATACAGAACAGCAGTACTCCTGTGTGTCCTATTATTCCATTAAATTTCAATTTAGGATCTTTATGAAATTACTACTAAAAAAAAAAAAAACAAAAAAAAACCACAGGCACTATTTCACCAGAAAAAAAAAAGCAATTACCTTATATTCACCCTGTCCCATTTCTAAGAATCTTTCCACTATTACATAAACCAACTAAATGAATTTTGGAGTGCCTCCAGGCAAGAGGACAGAACTTGCTAAAATCTGTTGGTATGATAATGACAAGTCATTGCTATAGGAAAAAGTGAGTTCGGGGTTCAAACTGTTTTTGAACCTAAATAGGAAGAATCTGTTTCTGATTTTTATCCTGCAACCCAACTATAGAGCCGTTATTTCATATGGGTCACATGCTTCCCTTACATTCTGTATATTTGTATAACTCTATCATGCAGACACATAAGGACATAGTATAGAGGATTGTGGATTGTGGAGTTTGCTTCTGGAAAAGTACTCATTTTGGTTTTTTAAAATCACTTTTAGCCCAAAGATGAATGTATTTAAAAGACTAAATGAATGCATTAGCTACGCTGTCTCAGGAGAAATAAGAATTATTCAACTGCAAGATCAGACCTAATGCAACTGATACCCCCCTCACACACACTTATTTCTTAAGGAAAGGAATGATAGATCACATCAATTTCAAAATCAAAATTCTGAAAATACGTGCTATGGAAATTGTCAAGAAATGTTCAAAAGAAATGAAAATAGGGAAAATGTGTCATGAGTGAAACTAAACACAGGTTAAGTGGCAGTGACGTACATACTTGGGGAGTTATCTGTTCATTAATTGCTTTAAGTTTGGTTTGTTCATGCTTATTCTTTTCTTTTAAATGGCCCCTGAAACCAGAAACAAATCAGCAAGATGTGTAAATGTACCATTTTCTCTGCCCTGGACTGCTCTACTCATTCATGAATAAATGTCTAAATGTCTTTTAAGGCGGTAAGACCAAAGCAAGTTATTTTCTCTCTATATAGACTATAAGGTTCAAACTCTGCTGAAGAAGTGCACCTAATGCAATCTATAGGGACCAAGGGGCAGATGGCATGATTTATAGGGTGGCCTGGTACGCAGGATAATGGTATCGATCCTGCTTTTCCATTAAGAGAGTATAATTGCAACATGGAAGATTTGCCCATCTAGAAGTTCAGTGTTTTGTGTGAAATGGAAAAGTTTAGTTTAACTGAAAAAAAATTCTATTTTCAGGGAAAAAAGAACCAGTCTTTCTGGGAAATGCGCACTTCAAAAACAGAAAAAGAGAATATTGAATAAAGCATTGCAGATAGATTACTGGTTACTGTTTCTTGTCTCAGAAATGACTTCAGTGACACCATAAGAAAGTACATTGTGCCTTGTTTCAAGCCTAAAAGAAATTGTCCTGTAGCATCTTGTATCACAAGAATGGGGTGGTGACAACATATTGAAGAAATTTCTCTGAAAATATACAAGAAAATTTAGAAGGGAAACAAAAGGAGACATGAAAATTAGTGCAACGGTGGATAACCAAGAAAAATTAGGATTAAGAAAGCAAAAGAGGTCTGGTGCAAAGACTCATATCTATAATCCCAGCACTTGGGAGGCCAAGGTGGGAGGATCACTTTGAGTCCAGGAATTCAAGATCAACTGAGACAACATCGCAAGACCTTGTCTCTACAAAATTTTAAAAAATTAGCCAGGCGGGTGGGCACAAGTCTGTAGTCCCAGCTAGTTGCAGGCTGAAATGTAAGGAACACCAGAGCACAGGAGGTTGAGGCTATAGTGAGCCATGATCATGCCACTGCAGTCTAGCTGGGCAACAGAGTGAGACTCCAACTCAAAAAAGAAAAAAGTAAGAAAGTAAAATAAATTACAGAGAATACAAATAAATTAAAAGAAATATAGAGAACCTAATTAAAGACCAATGAACAGTCATTTTGTTAAAATCCCCTTTCATTTTAAAAAAAAAAAAGCAAACTAAAGCAACTGTGGCTTTTTGGCTAGAGATATAAGCTATATTTTAAATCAAAGTCCCTCAAACAATGACTGCAAGCTTATACTTTGATTTTGCTTGGTATGCCTATAAAATTAGCTCATTATCTTACCTTTTCCCCCCTCTTTGATCTCTTTGAAATGAGGTCTGTCTTATATGAATAGAGCATGTCTATCATGACGTAAAAATCCCATAATTAACCATGCAGAAATAAACACAATTACACACAGCAAGAAAGAAAATGCCATCGCTGGTAATGCTAAACTATTAAAGCATTTAAGGGCAAAATGTTGAATTTTCATTTCCTAGTGAAAGTCAGTGTCAGTATGCACCAATAAATATGAGATAAAATGAACGCTGAAGAAAAGCCCTCTGCCATTAGCTATAAATGTCATGACTGGTCATGAGAACTAAGAAAAAGGTGAATCAATCAGAAGCATCTACTGATATTTTATGATTGCATTAGATACAGACATTTTAATTTAGTTCCTATGTTTTATACATACTTCAGTCAATATATATACACAAAATAAACATTCTAGTCATACAAATAAGGAAAATAACAAGGGCTACAGATATGTTGATACAGGACTTGTCCTATAGATTTTGCTTACCTAATATTTGTTGAATGAATAATCTAAACCTCATTTATGTTTGCTTTATATTTGGCATGGGTAGTGCTGGCTTTTCAATGAAAGGCATTCCTGGGTCAACAAAGTATTTTCATTCCCTGACTGGTATGGGCAGAGGCTGTGATTTATGAATATGGTTTACCCTACAGTGATCCTCCAACTCTAGAGGAATTGAAGTGTCTAGGTTCTCAGTATTTTGACTTCAGACTTAACTTGTCCCTATGAAAGCCAAGTGCAACAGCCCAGACCAGGGACAATGAACATTTTATATGCAAATGATTGATGTATTGCATACACAACAAAATTGGGGTACTTAGAAATATTATTTCTACAGGAAGAAAGATGTGTGTGAATAAACTATTACTAAAAGCAATTAAGTAGATTTGCTTGACCTTTTAACAAACTGGTGAAACTAGCATTTTCTTCTAGAGTATGTGAATCATATTAGTATTTCATATACGATAATTAACAATTGGCAGCATGTAACATCTAAGTGATGACTTTCTGATAAACTAGGAAACTGGGCCATATATGGACTTTAGAAACACAAAAACTGGGCCATATATGGACTTTAGAAACACAAACTAAACTCTTCCAACATTCCTGCAGCATAGGAAAAAGGACAGAGAAAGACTACCTACCAAATTTAAGGAGACTTCTTTATGTGATTACTTTGAAATTATTTCTATGATATATACCTCTGAGTACTTTCTAAATGGGTCTGCTCAGCAGGCAATTAAAGATTACTTCAGGAGCAATTCGTCAGGTTGTATATCAATTAAGCCTTTGTTACCCTGTCATTGTTTAACCATGCAAAACAGCATCATGAAATAAATAAGAGAACTATTTAAGTATGACCTTGTGCCAGCAGTTTCTTTCCAATATTTCTTTCTTTCTTTCTGAGTTGGAGTCTCACTCCATCGCCCGGACTGGAGTGCAGTAGCACGCTTACGGCCACCCCTGCATCAATCTGCTGGGCTCAGGCGAACTTTCCACCTCAGGTTTCCAAGTAGTCGGAACTACAGGTGTGCATTACCACACCCACCTGGCTAATTTTTTTTTTCTTTTTCATTTACTGTAGAGATGAGGTCTCGCCAGGTTGCCCAAGCTATTCTGGAACCCGTGGGCTCAAGCCATTCGCTTACCTCGGCCTCCCAAAGTGCTGGGATGACAGGCTTCAGCCACGGCACCTGGCCCCAGTGTTTCTTTGATTGTTTAGTTAAAAAGGGAAATTTTGTGAAGAGGGTAGGTAGACATAACCAAGAAGTGGCAACGCCATCGGGATCCACCCTCTTCCAAATTCCCTCTGTCACCATGCCCTCCCTTCCCCTCCTCATAGAAAACCAAGAAAACCTTCTTAGTATTAGGATCACCAACACCTCTAAGACTACAGAAAAGCTGAGAAGTGGGGCATACTAGCCAAGGCAAAGGAGTGAAATTTATACCCGCCAAGACTCCAGTAGGTAAACAACTCAAACGTGGAATTTTCATTGCTGTTGGCATTAGCATCTTGCTATCGCAGGCCCTTTTCTTTCCCAAACATGGAATACTCGGTTGTGAAATTCAATCGCTTTCAATAGGCATCTAGAACTCGACCTACATCTCTCAGCTTTGTAAAATCAGTGGTGTACAGTTCCCTAGAATACCATTTTTAATACCGCGCTTCTTATCTAGATCTCTGTTTAACCTGCAGGAATCTAGAACATACGTAGTACACACTGTGTTCCAATCTAAAAGGACACGGAGAGAGATAGGAAGGGGGGGAGGGAAAGAAGTTTGCAAGAAGGAAGGGCGGAAAGGAGGGGAGGATAGGGGAGGAGAGGTGGAGGAAGGAACAGACCTACCTAAATTTCTGCCCTGAATGCTAATGCCTGTGCCTGTTAATAATGAAAGGAAAGATCTTTACACTCTTTTTAAAGGACCATTTTCTTTTCTCCTGTTTAACTTAATGAAAAAACAATTTATAGGTAAAGCATGTTGAAAGGATAATAAAGGCTTTTTCTCTTTCCAGTTTTGAATTGAGATTGCATGTTTCACATAGCATTAGGATTCTTTTTATTTCCTTACAAACTCCCCAAAAGCTTTTTTAAACAGAGCTGTCAGCTCTGTTTGTTCCAGTCCCTGATTTACAAAGAGCCCATGGATGAAAGCAAGCACTAGTAGGAAAGTTAACTGCAGCATTTCCATTACAAACCCTGCTTTTGAATCTACTCTTCCTGCTTTCCCTGCTCACCCCCTGGCATGAGGGGGTATCCAGGTTTTCAGGGGGAACTGGTGGTGTTCAGTTCCATCCCAATCACTCTGCAGGAGTATGGGTTCTGTGTTTCATCCCAGATAGGGCTTAGACCAAGTAACCTGGGAGGACTTTTCAATGCAATCCACAGCCTGACCCAGTTGAGGACCTTTGCTCTAAATCCACAGGAATGAGTGAATCAAAGAAGGGAGTGTTTTCTGATGCCCTAAATCAGTCCCCCTCAGCCATTGAGAGCGACCACTACTGCCTTCATTTCACTGCCAGACCAAGGGTTGGTGCCCTCACGTCTCACTACTCCCTTCATCAGCCTCTCTCAATCAATCTTCTGCTGTCATTGCACCACTAAAATGGCTCTTTGCACCACCACTAAAGAGGCCTACCTTGGCCTTTTCTCAGTCTTTTCCCTCCTCTGTAGTGTCAGGCATCATCATTCTCCCCTCTTCCTTCTTGGAAATGCTGCCTAGTTCTCCACCAGCCCCTCTAGCCATGCCTCCTCTCTCCCCTTGGCTGCTTTCTTTCCTTTTACTGACCCCTATGTGCAAACACTCTACAGAATCCCATACCCAGTCTACTCTTTTTCTCTCCACACCAACCCTGTTGACTTTCTTGGTCATTCTGTGAGCTACAGCTATCATCTGCACGCAGGTACACCACATCTCTAGACCTCTTCAAAGCTCGTCCATGCCCTCTTCAAAGTTCTGGAGCCTGCTTGCAATGACCTGCAGGCACCTCAACTCAATTCACTCCTTCCCTTGGGCACCTCAGGACTTTGGAACTTTCCTCCTTCGTTAGTGTTTTCCCATCTCTACACCTGGCCCCACGACACCTGCTTACAAATCTTGGCTCGTTTCTTGGACCATTTTTGCTTCTTTACCTAACACATCAATTACAGTAGCTGAGTCGTGCCTGCTCCCGCCTAAAATGGTCTTCCCATGCTGACACCCCCAATTTCACATTGCCTGTGGGAGTACCAATACCCACTCTAAGTGCTAACTCGTAGAAAGAAGCCTCTCTTCTTGTCACTACTATTCTATAACAGAATTGTGACACTTCGCACATTGCTGATAAATAACTAAATGAAACCCAGACTCAAAACTATAAGGTATATCCTTACAGTAAGTATACTTAGAAAAGGTATTTTATTCATTCCCTTAATGAATAGTTTTGCTTTGACTATAAAAGAAGACAGAGCTGGGCTCGGTGGCTCAGCCAGTAATCCCGCGCCTTTGGGAGGCTGAGATGAGTGGATTGCCTGAGCCCGCAGGTTCGAGACCCGCCTGGGCAGCGAGACCTCATCTCTACAATAAATAAATAAAAAAATCAACCGGGCATGGTGGCACATGCCTGTAATTCCGGTTACTCGGAAGGCTGAGGCGGAAGGATCGCCGGAGCCCGGCAGGTCGAGGCTGCGGTGGCCGGGAGCGGCCACTGCCCTCCAGTCTGGGCAATCGAGTGAGACTCCAACTCAAAAAAAAAAAAGAAGACCGAAGTGAAATAATGATAAATTTAGTAATTTCATTACGCCAGGCACAGTGGCACATGTGTGTAATCCCATCACTTCGGGAGGAGGAGGCAAGAGGACTGCCTGAACTCAGGGGTTTGAAACCAGCCTGAGCAACTTGGCGAGACCTCGACTCTATAATAAGTTAAAAAAAACATTAGCCGGGTATGGTGGTGCACGCCTGTAGTCCCAGCTACTTGGAAGGCTGAGGCAGAAGGGTCACCTGAGCCCAGCAAGTTGAGGTTGCTGTAGTTCTGAGTGTGCCACTGCACTCCACCCTGGGCAACAGAGTAAAACTCTAACCCAAATAATAGTGATAACAGCAATAACAACAATTCCATTAAATCAATCTTACACTTAGGTCCATTTCTGTTTGGCCACACTATATATAAGAAAAAGCATAACAAGTTCAATAAGCCATTAGTACAAAGCCTGAACATATGATATTAAAAGAATCACCTCCATTCATGTAATTTGGAATTTTTGCTTTAAAGTAAAGCAGTGGTTGCCTTTTAATGTAAAGACATCAACTCTAAGTCTTGGTAACCATAAGACCCAGAGTTATAAAAAGATCCAAAGCTCAAGAAAATTAGCTCCATTCAGGATGATCATTTGTTTATAGATTTGGACAGACTGTAGCTTCTCAGTGGAAGCCAAGATTTTAAAATGGTATTTTAAAGTACCTTTAGGCTAGCACCAGCCATAGAGAATGCAGTAAAGTATGAGGCCAGCTATGTAGGATGAAGAGTAATTGCCTGAACCTACCTTGCAGCTATTCTGGGACTTTAAAAAGTGAGGCTCTCATCGGCCTCAGCAAGTCACTTGTGAGCTAGCAAAATTATAATTTTTTGTGCTAGATTTAGGTAGTGGTAAAAACATTTAACTTCTTGAGCAAAGAAAAAAGTTCTAAATAAATGCACATACATCTATAATTTATCCTATATAACAGGAAGGACAGAAAGGGAATGATTAAATGTGTTTCATGCAAATTTTTCAAAGGAGTCTAACTTCCCCACTTAACAAAAGTCATAAAATATTCCTAGGCTGAGATTTCATATCAAGGCTTCCCTAGAACAGAATAGGTATTTCTCAGTAGCACAGCCCATGACGACCCGGGCATCTGCAGGCCAGCTGAGGGAGAGTTAACGGAGCCCACGGCTGGATTTGGGGAATGAAGGCAGCTCTGCTATGTTTGGTTTCCATGTGCTCTCCCTTCTTGGAACTCTGACAGCCCATCTTTCTGAATGGTTTCATGGCCAGACAATGTTCTAGGGAAGACGGTCTGACTCTAAAGACTACCCCATCTCACTGTCAGTGGTTCTCAAAGGAGGCTGAATGCCCTGCTCCAGGAAGTATTTTGGCTACCACAATGACTGTGGAATGCTACAGGCGCGTTGGGCAGGAATTTTAAATGTTCCCTAACACATTAAACAGTCCCCACTCAAGTAAGAATTGTCCTGCCCCAAATGCAACAGTGTTACATCAAGGAAGACTGCCATGATGCCCACAGAGTTTGTCAATGATGGGAGAGAAACCACCTTGAGAAGCCACTGGAGGCTTCACAAATTAGTGCCATCAGCAGGTTGCAGTGGCTTGGGGCAGCAGGGAACGTCCAGCAACATGGGTGTCTAAGTGAAAATGCATGAACCTTTTCTTAATCAACAGCATGGTGGAATCACTTAAAGGAGACTTTACTAAATACTTGAGGATAGCAAAAGGGAAGCAAACACAGGCTGAAATGCAAAGCTAAATAATATGGCCTCTCCGAACTTAGCTTCTAGCCTTGATGATGGGCATCCCATTAACACTACTCAAAAAACCATACAGAGAATCTTCTGTGAATCAAGACCTACAGTGCATACAGTTCCTGAAGGATAGCTTCAGTTTGCCCCCCCCTTCCCCTTTTCCTTTTTTCCCCTGATCCTTGTATGGACTACAGGATGTATATCAGTGCCCCTGTGCCCCTGGCTTTCAGTTGATGTCAGTCAATGGGGACCCTAGCAGGAAACTGAAAGCAAAACAGTGATTTCCCTGGTTTCTTCCATAGAAGGTTCCCTGGGGCTATATGTATTCCCAACTGAAGTTCATGGATCTGCTAAGGCAACAAACTCACCTCTCACTCACTGTGGTAGGCATAGTAATGGCCCTCAAAGATATCCATATCCTATCCCCCAGAACTTGTGAATTTGTTACTGTCTTAGTCTGTTTTCATTGCTATAAAGGAATATTGGAGGCTGGGTATTTTATAAAGAAAAGAGGTTTACTTGGCTCTGGTTCTGCAGGCTGTATGAGAAGCAAGACACAGCCTCTGCTTCCGGGGAGGGTCACAGGGAGCGTCTTCCTCTCATGGTGAAATGCAAAAGGGAGCAGGCATCACATGGCAAGAGAGGAAGGAAGAAAGTGAGGAGGATGGTGCCAGGCTCCAGACACTTTTTAACTATTAGTTCTCATGAGAACTAACAGAGCGAGAACTCACTCTACCAGGAGGACAGTACCAAGCCATTCATGAGGGATCTACCCCGATGACCTACATACCTCCCATTAGGCCTCACCTCCCAACACTGGGACTAAATTTCAACATGAGACTTGGTGGGACCAAACAAACCATATCCAAACCACAGCAGTTACTGTGGATAGCAAAGAGAAGTTAAGGTTGTGAACCAGTTAATTTTAAGATAGGGAGATTATCTTGAATTATCTGGATTGGGCCAATGTAAGCACAGGGTCCTTAAAGCAGAAGAGGGAGGCAGAAGAGGGAAGAGTTATGCAAACTGAGAAGGACTTGACTCCTGCTGCTGACTGTGAGAATGGAGTAAGAGGTCACAAGCCAAGGAATACAGGTAGCCTCTAGAAGCTAGAAAGGCAAGAAAACTGGCTCTCCCCTAGAGCCTCTAGAAACTGGCCCGTAAGTCCCAGTTCAGATTTCTGACCTCCAAAAGTCTTACATTGTTTTAAGCTACTAAGTTTGTAGTATTTGGTTACAGCAGCTGTAGGAAAGTAACACTCTTTTCCGGTTCTGGTAAGTGTTCTCCTTTCAGGCCTGGAGAGGAAATAAGACTGTTGGCTATCAGTATTTCACTGAATTTCCTTGGTGGTTCCTATACCTTTGTGGATAGTCCGTTTATAAATAAACCCTATTCTTGAGCATTTTGAGTATGTCCTTGTTGGAATGTAGAATCACATATTCCCTTATCATTTGGCTTTTTTTCTGCTGGAACAAAATTAACCCCTTTTCACTCTAAGCTACAAATGGAGTCAAGCTTATTAAAACCTAGGATGCCTCCATAGTCAGTAATCTGTCTATTAATTTAGTTCTTCTAACTTAACAAACTGGTTACTTTGCTATTCCGCACTGTTTTTCCTACCTGAAAGGCCACTAAGGTCACCCACTTATTCAAGAGTGTCAAGTCAGTTCAAAATGATGATACTTAGTGCATACTTTTTAGAATAGCCTTTCAAGAAATTGCATGTAATTTATAAAATTATAGGGGGGGTCATTTTTCTCATTCCTACTATGTGTTATTGTGAAATTACTAAACTTATGAGTAGAAAAGCTATTTGCATCATATAATCTATAGTCTAGAACTTTAGGAACGTTCTGGCTGTATTAGATATCAGCCTTAGCTAAGAAAATGTTACTTCAGGATAACCCAACTAAATACTGTAACCAAGAAGCAAAGTCCTTGGAGCTGTAGTGTGAAACACAGCATCATCAACCACATAACATTTGATTGTTGGAGAAAAATGGCTGAGTGGTCAATGGGCAGTGCAAGGAGTGGCATCCTGAGTTCTAGGCCCAGCTCTGCCAGGCACTGGCTCTGTATCCTTTGGCAAATCAATCCTTTCTATGGATCTCAGTTTTCTTTCATACATAAAAAAGGAAATTAGATCACGCTTAATAATCATTCCAGCTCTCATGTCCTATGGGTCTATGAAATACTGAGTTGGAAAGTGCTATAAAATGACAATAAAGAATTCAGAGAGGTTGATTATAATTAGCCTTAGCGATGTTTATTGATTCAGTCATTCAGTCAGTGGTTACTGTAGATTAATTCTGTGCCAGGTACGATTTCAAGTGCTAGAAATAAAATGATGGCTAAGACACCTATCCCTGCCCTTGAAGAGCTTACTGTCTAGAAGAGGAATATGTATATTAAACTGTGAAAGTTGCTATATTAGAAGTTTACATGAGGTTTAATGGTGACACAGATAACTGTGTTTGATTCTAAGATTTCTGCAAGAGGAGGGTGCAACCATCCTTGATGAATTCTGCTTCCTAATATATTTACCACTAGCTAAGCAGTGATTAAAAAATAAAAGTTAAAAATAAGGCCAGAACATCATAGCTATAATAGTTGTGATATCTTGTCAGTCTTTACTGATTGCTATGACTGAGAACATTACCTAATTATCAGCTGCATATACTAATCATATTGATGGACAAAATACCCAATGTCGCAAAGTAACCTCATACATGTACATAACATTGAGTTATAAAAGGAATATAAAAACAAAAACTAAGTAGTTCTGAAAATGTACATTAAATACCACTATCGGGTTGAAAATGAATATAAGCTTAGAAATTAGCTGCTATAAAATTTAGTCAATACTTTGTCTCAATTCAAACAAAGACTTTTAAATGGAGGTATATAAAATTATCCTTTTTACTGAAAGGTAGCAGTAGTTGCCTAGAGATTATTATTTTCTAAAGTTAATTAATGCACTGTCTTTAAAAAACTATATTCATGATTTGCATCTTAAAGTGAGAATTAAAAGATGTCCTCCATATTGAATGTTAAAACAGGTAGTTACTGAGTTCGAAGAATGTACCAGTTGAAAACAGAGCTCCTTTAGGAAGACAGAGTGTGTTCTGAACATCCTTTTGACATCTCTCACTATGCAGACATCAACCTTTATCCTCCTCCCCATTCCTCATTTCAAGACCCAGTTGAAACTCCACCTCTTCTGTGAAGCTTTGCCTAAGCATCTCCCCAGTCCCCCAGGAATTCTCCTGAATACGCAGAGAGCACTCACTGTGACTCATTGGGGCTAATCAACACAGAGGCACTTTTTGTGTTGGCTTATTCATTTGTATTCCCTCAACTAAATGGAAAATTCCACAAAAGGCTGCACCAGATCCCCAAATTCTTTGTATCACAAATATTGTTTTCCTTTTTCTTAACAACTTCCAATTTATATTATTTTGCTTCTTGGAAATTATTTAAAATTCTCTTTGAATCAAGACTGAGAATAAAAAAAGAAATAAAGAATCCCCAATAATGACCAGAGTTGTGCCCTAGATATATGGTCATGTCTTAATAAAACATTAATTAAATGATTAATTTTAAATGTTACAGTCATTAATTAAATGATTAGTGGCTCATGCCTGTAATCTCAGCACTTTGGGAGGTTGAGATGGAATGACTGTTTGGGCCCAGGAGTTCAAGATTAGCCTGGGCAACATAGCGAGACCTCGTTTCCATAAAAAAAATTTTTAAAAATTAGCCAGGCATGGTGGCATTCACCTGTAGTTCCAACTACTTGGAGGCTGTGGCAGAAGGATCGCCTGTAGAGCCCAGGAAGTCAAGGTTGTGGTGAGTCACGAAGGTGCCACTACAACACACTCCAGCTTGGGTGACTGAGTGAGACTGCAACTCAAAAACCAAAAAAATGCTGCAGTCAAATACTAACTAATTAGGATTATATGCGCAAATGAAACAAATCCCAAAGTATGCAAATGGAGCAAAGATCAAGCAGAAGGACAGCATGCTTGGGCTCAAAGCCAGGTGCGAATTCATCTCCAAGTGACCTTCTGGAGGACAAAGGCAATCCTCCTTTGTGACTGGGAGAAAGAGCAGCAATAACTGGGTATGGGAGCATCACAAGTAGGTGCACACATGCAAGAAGACAATCTGGACTCTCAATGAAGTCGCATGGCACGGAGAACTGGCTCATTCAATCTGGATTATTCCCAACCACAGTATTATGGACAAGGACTGGAGACAGGTCTAAAGCGACACATGAGAATAAAGCTGTTCAACGGTCCCATCATTAAGCCCCACTAGAACTCAAAAAGGCTATGAGCATAAATCATTTATCAAAATTTAGCTTTGCAGTGCAAATGTATGTAAAATTTACCAGCCCCCAAGCATAAACATCAGTTCTCTCAGACCTCAGCAGAGCCAGTTTTGCTTAAGAGTAGTCCATAGTTATATACCATACCACTTTACACCAGTCAGAATGACCTTTAAAAAAAAATCAAAAAACAACAAATGCTGGCACAGATGCAGAGAAAAGAAAATGTTTATATACTGTTGGTGGGAATGTAAATTAGTACAAGCTCTATGAACCTCAAAGAACTAAAATTAGATCTACCGTTTGATTCAGCAATCCCACTACTAGGTACCTACCCCAAAAGTAGTTATATTAAAAAGACACTTGCACCCCACATGTTCATCACAGCCCAACTCACAAAGATGTGGAATCAAGCTAAAAGTCCATCAATCGATCAGTGAATAATGAAAATGTGGTATTTATATACTATGGAATACTATTTAGTTACCAAAAAGAATGAAATAATGTCTTTTGCAGCAACTTGGATAGAATTGAAGAATTTCATCCTAAATGAACTAATGTGGGAACAGAAAACCAAACACTGCATGTTCTTACTTGTAAGTGGGTGCTAAACCAAGGACCCACAAAGACTTCAAAAATTGTAAAACAGCTGGGCTCGTTGGCTCACCCTATAATCCCTTGCCTTGGGAGGCTGAGGTGAGTGAATTGCCTGAGCCCGTGGGTTCGAGACCTGCCTGGGAAACTTGGTGAGACCTCATCTCTACAATAAATCAAAAAATTAGCCGGCTGTAGTAGCCTGCGCCTGTAGTTCCAGCTACTTGGAAGGCTGAGGCGGAAGGATCGCTGGAGCCCAGTAGGTCGAGGCTGCGGTGGCCAGGAGCGGCCACTGCATTCCAGTCTGGGCGACAGAGTGAGACTCCAACTCAAAAAAACCCCAAAACAAAACAAAACAAAGAATTGTAAAACAGACAGTGGAGACTCAGAAGGGGGAGGGGAACAAGGGGCAGAGGGACAAAAAAATTACCAATCAGCTACAGTGTAGACGGGGTTGGAAGGTACACTTAAAGCCCAGACCAAAAATGATTTATACCCCCTAAAGCTATTAAAATTTTAAAAATTATAAAAAACTAGTTATGTGCCTTGGCCTCTTCTCTTGTTACACATGCAGTAAGGAGAAGCATCTACATATACTAGGCTTCAGACTTTGTAAACAAACAAATACATATACACACACACACATCTATATATACACATATACATACACCATTTCTGTGTATACTAAACAGACATATACTTAGTAATAGAAGCAATAGCAAATGGTTACACTTTTCAAAATAACCTATTCTCTGTCCAAACCAAACTTTTAAAGTATTTAATAATGATGATCACATCTGTACGTCTGTAATAATGATTTTCAAACAAAAACGTCAACCCTTGTTGAAATAAACCAAACTTTATGAATAAGAATCAGAGACTACTTAATGATTTGTGACAGTTTGATTAATAGACTGTCCTTTAATTAAGGAAGCAGTTTATTAAGTTTCTTCTAGAATGATGACATTTCCCAAAATTAGTTTTAAGTATATAATTTAACTCAAGAGAAATACGAATGCTAAATACCAGAATACAAGCTATATATGGCCCCAGTCCATATATTTCATATTATGAACATTATTTCACCTGTCTCTCCACTGACTGTCTTTGTCAATATTTATTGATGCAAGATTTCTAAATAAACTAATCATGTACATAGTTATTCACTTATCATCATTCTGATAGGAAAAAACACAAAGAATTGACATTCTGGAGAGGAAATTTACCTGTATAATTTGTAAGACAAGCCTGATTAAATGAAATCAGAAAACTGTATTTTCTACTCTTCTTTACTGTTAAGCCATTTCCATTTCAGTAGAAATAACTAGCCCCAATCCCGATGCTTACAGAGAAAACGTCAGAGGAAGAATGATAAAATGAATGGTCATGGTTTCCTATGTTTATCTCAGCATTTCAGGGATATATAAAATATTTATGAAAGAGGGTAAGATGTATGGGAACAATCTTTCAGGTTAAGAAAGTTAAATAAATGTAATCAGCTTATGGAGAACTTTGAATTATTCTCTCTTGGGATAATTTAGCTACCTGCATGGGTAAACAACCATACTTGCTATATATAAATGTAGAGACGAAGACAGGAATTAAATCTTCTTAAATACTACTCTAATGCCATCATTGCTCTGCTAAAAAAATTGCTCTCAAATGCTTCTAGGATACAGTCCAAACTTTACAGTGCAGCCTATAAAACACTTCTTAATTTGGCCACTTCCTACCTATATAATTTTATGATCTGCTATCCCTCGACAGGGCCATGATTCACTCTTCTCTAAATGATCTTTGCTGCCTTGCCCTGCTCAAGCCCATCGTCTTGCGGAAATGTTCTCCCCACTCCTCATTCCTCAAGGCTTGACATAAGGTTCCCTTCGTCACTAGCCTTTTCTGGTCAAACAAGCTGCAAAGAACTCTGATCATATTTAGAATTTTTAATTTAATAGATAGGTATGCGTGTGTGAAAATTTAAAATGTGTATGTCTATATGCATATACAGATAGACAGATTCTTGTTGAGTAGTGGCCTTGAGGTTTTTGAATCACTTATAATCTGAAACACAGCTAGAAGATCACTGCTTCCCTTCATCACCTGGCTCTTTGTCCTAAATCTTTAAGGTAATTAATGCTGATATGACATTTTTCCAGATTAAGACAAAAATTTTAAAAATGAACTTCTTGGTCAAGAAGGCTATGGTAGCTCTATCAGCTAATTGGGAAATTTTGAGTGATTTCCTTTGGGGACAATTTAGTTATGTGACATTTAGAAGTACTTTGTTATATATAAATTGAAGTTAGAGAACGTGTGATGTCTTTTTTTGGTTCTACTTTTGACCCACCAATAGCTAAGCCTTACCCCAGTCACATCCCTCTTGAGATAAATTCTTGCTGTCAAATATGCCAAACAACTCAAATGTCCATCAGGATGTAAACGAATCAACTGTGGTACATCCCAAATGGTATACTACCAATCAACAAATTAACATTAAAAAAATGTACAGATACATCCAAGCACATAAAAGAAACCTTAAAAACATTATGTTGAGTGTAAGAAGGCAGACGCAAATGATAACGTAAGATGCTATTCCTAAGAAATTTGAGAATAGGCAAAATGAACCTACAGCCACAGAAATTAGTTGCCTAGGAATGAGACTGACTGCAATGGACATAGGAGCTTCTTTAGGATTTACAGAGATGTTCTACATTTTGATGGTTATTGGTGGTTGCATGGTTAGCCTATTAAACATCTGTCATCACACCTCATGATGAGCACTGGAAATGGGAACATTTTACTGAATGTAAATTATATCTCAAAGTTAATTAAAAAAACTGTAAAGTTTAGTTATGTCTCTGCTTACAGCATAAACCATACAGGTTTTACATGGTAGCTAAAGAACTAAAAAGCAATTGACTAAAAGACAACTCGGTTCCTTCTTTCTTCTGATACCATTCCATTTTCTTAGGATATAGCCCTCTGGGTTCTCCAAAAGGTAATTACAGTCCTTTACCCAGTACTGTACTCTTCCCAAATCATAACTAATACTAGTAATAAATTATTACCAGTACTGTGTTTAAGAAGCAGGGAAAGGAGTAACCAGTCTCGCAGAAATACACAGTTGAGAAAAGTCATTTTAAAAACATCCAAACTTGCTTAACTTTCTCCTTGTTTCTCTAAATCACAAACAGGGCTTGTGTTTTGTTATAGATTTTTAGGGGTAGTAGGGTGGAAAGATCTGTTATGAAATCTCAGAGAGGTCTTCAACAGCCATGGGCTTTTCTGATCTTTTTTATATCTTCTTGAAAGGCAAGGCATCTATACCCCTTGGTGGCTTCTCTCCCCATGCCCTCACCTTGCTTTGCTCCCAAGTTCTGACTCTACCAGCAGCTTCCCAGATGAAGAGATAAGGACTTGTCAGTTGGTCAAAGTGTGTCATAAAAATATCACTCTTTTCTGATCTGCAACAGAACTGTAGAATTTCAGTACTTGAATGAACAAATATAAAATCTATGGTATTTTAACATCAGAGACTGGTGCTCAAAGAAAACTCCTTCTATAGGGCTACTGGAGTTGTTTTGTTTTTAATTATCTGAGCAGCATTTGGACCTTTGAGGAGGTTAGTGTTTCCATAATTGGTCACATGTGAGGGGACAAGGGTAGAGACTAATGAAACTTCGGACAAAATATTGCTATGCCCTAAATTATTATCTCATATGTACTGAATTCAAAGTTTTATTTTATTTTATTTCAAGGCTAATAAATAAGGGGTGTTAGTAGTCCCTAAACCAAATAATAGGTGGCATATCTGTCCAAAATTTTCCTTAATGAAAATGTTATACCTGTATGTCAGTCTCAAAATTTCCTACCATATCATACTAAATAATACTCAATATTTCTTGGGCATCTACTCAGCACTGAGCTAAGTAATTGGAACTATGTGTGAAATGCAATGCAAATGTATTGTGATTTGGTTGTAAAGTCAGCACTTAAATGTACACGTGGTCTGTGAAAATTATCTGTGAAAATTCCTAACATCACTGTAAAGTTACCAATAAACTATTAGGATCTGAGTTCTTGGAATATTAAAAGTAAAAAAAAAAAAATAATTTTATTATCTCTACTGTAGTTTTCCCTCTCCTGGAGCAATGGAAGCCAACATTTATCTTCAGAGGGAGCACTATATGTAAATCAGATTTACCATATGCGAAATGTACATACTTACAGCTCTACTATATAAGATATTGTTCTGGACTTTTCTTTTTTTTGAGTTGGAGTCTCACTCTGTCACCCAGATTGGAGAGCAGTGGCCGCTCCTGGTCACTGCAGCCTCGACCTGCTGGGCTCCGGCAATCCTTCCGCCTCAGCCTTCCAAGTAGCTGGAACTACAGGTGTGCGCTACCACGCCCAGTTAATTTTTGATTTATTGTAGAGATGAGGTCTCACCAAGTTGACCAGGTGAGTCCCGAACCCGCAGGCTCAGGCAACGAAATATGCAGAAATGTGTTAAAATATGCTTTGTAACACGGTCCAAATTACAAAGCATATTTTAACACATTTCTGCACATTTAGTTCTTGACCACAGATGTGTGTGACTGGCATAGAAGAGATTATCTTCCACTTCACAGATGTAGACACTGAAGCCCAGAGAAATGGAGACAAAGTCCAAGTTCACACACATAAAGACTCTGGGTTTCTGACTCCTGCTTCTGTATTTTTAACAACACACCAACCTTTTAAATATATACAGTGAACAGAGACATAAAAGGGGCTTGTGTACACACAGAAACCAACATAATACACCTGAAGGTTTTGCAAACTGATAGTACACTCTCCCAAGGACAGGAACCAATGTGAAAAGAAGAACAGAAAGCTCAAGGTGGAGTCTGGCAGAAGGAAGATCTGGCTTGAAGGAAAACAAGAGGATATTCTGGGTCATGAGAATGTTCCCACAAAGGCACTGGAGGGAGGGAATACCAAGCAAATAGCTTGGCTGGAAGGAAGAATGTATTGGAAAGTACAATACAATGAGGTTTTGTATTCATTCCCTGGAGTCTAATCCTGAGGATGTTACAACACTCAAACATCCCACTTAGCTGAAGCTAGTTGAAGAAAAGAAACAGAATTGCAATAATGGTGGCAAGCAGATGTTTGCCAGCACAATAAAATATCTTTATCTGTTGGCACACATGAGGTATAATAGCTGATACCTACTCAGTGGCTGGGCGCAAAAAGAAAATGAACCTTATTATACTTATTGTCTTTGTTGAGGCTTGACTTTACCCCCAGGGGAAATAAATGCGTACATATTCCCTAACAGGACTAGTGGCAAAGATGCCTTATTTAGCTAATATTTATTTGCAGTACTTCTAGTGGTTGGAAATGTCACCCCAAATGAAAGCATATATAGAAATTCAATCACTAAGCTGCTTCTCTTTTATCATAATAATGTATTTAGGAGTTTGCTGGTAGGTGACTCTGTTTCAGTGACATTTCCTGAGACACAAGAATAATGAAGGGGTGACCGGAAGGGCTAGAGGAGACAGCTGGGGAAGAAAAAATGATGTCTAGAGGAAGACAGTAAATATTGGCCACGACATTTCTTCTGGGTCAGGCGGCAAGGATATACAAGAGATTCAAAAGTAGCTGTGTGCCTAGGCAGTCAGTAAATTGAGGACACAAACAAAATATCTATTGCATTTAAGTTCAGACTGCATGATCATGGTAGTTGTCACTAATATGCCTAAAATCATCTCCTTTTTCTTAAATACAGAAAACAGATGGGCTGCAATGGGTACTTCATACACTCTATTAGGCTCAGACATGCCTAGGGTAAGTTCGTGAAGAAAGCAAAATGAGTCTTTCCTCCTGGTCCCACTTCCTTTCTCTGGAACCTCCCACCTATTTCTGATGTAGGCATAAGCTCCTGGGACAGTGGTCCAACTTCCAAGGTGCTCTTCCTTCTACCTCCTCCTATCTTCCACCCTATCTCAATCTATTCCATTTTAACCCACTAGCTTAGGGACTTGCAGATGAAATTAGGAGCTTCAAAAGAAAGGAACCAGTCATTTCAAGGAGTCTGAAGACAGCATTTGGGGCAAGGATCCTTCTCTATGCCCCTCAAAACCCCTTGAACTTTGATACCACCATGTCTACTTATAGTCAGGGTGGCTGGACTAAGCAACTCACCTGAAGTTTAAAATAACGCTCTTGGATAAAAGAAAGTGTGAGACCAAGGAGAAGCTGAAGAGGGTGAGGCTGTGAGAAGTCCCTCCAACTCTCCAGTCTGGTTCAGTGTGATGTAGTTGACCCACTGAAATTACTGAAAACCAAATTCTTTGGTTAGGCTTGAGTAAATAAATAACATGTAAAGTGCAGAGGAGAGAATAACAGATGATTTCATCATAGTTTCAGATAATTAACTTCTCTTACATTTCTCAGATCTAAAAATGGTCAGCTGGTTACCCTGCATCCTAGTAGTTCTAACTGAGCCACTTTAGTCAAAGGGCAAGGGGTTATATTAGTCCAAGTCTCTGCCTTTAAAATAAGTGTAAACATAAATATAATTTAACTTTTTAACTGGGCTCAGCAACAATCAGCTATGCTAACTATCCCCAAAGATCTTCTACAAGAGCCACGAGCCAGGCTAACAAGCTATTAGGTTGAAAGCCTGGGTGCTTACCACAGGCAGGTCCATCTACTCATCTGCTAATGATTTTATGGATTTACTTCCCACATATATGATCTCCATGGAGTCCTCCAGGATGGGGAAAAGCCTTGGAGAATGTCCACTTTCACTGACCAGATGCCAATAAAGAGCTTCAGAAACTGAGCTTCTGAGCTGGTCACCCTTTTCCTGGTAATTAGGAGAATCACAGAAGCCACAATGCTTAAGGTACCCCTTTACACTTCAGTCATGCACTCACTGGGAACCTCTCAAAGTCAGTAATATAACAGGAAGGTCTTGCTGGACAGCAGAGGTTCATGAAAGTAAAATAAAATAAGAACCTTAATACCAATCCATTGCCCGACCATTGCCCAAACCACGTTCAGACTAACTAGCTTAACTCATCAGTGCTACTTTCCAGTAGGGATACAGAGGAGAGTTTTGCTGAAAAAAGGGAGAAAATAAAAAATAAAACCTATAGAAAAAGAAGTGTATGATGTGCAATAGAATTTCTCCATATCCAGGTACCCACATGTCACCTGCACAATTCTCTGCATGCCACTAGAATTATTTACTTCATATTTTAAAAAGACACCCATAAAAAACAAGTATCATTTTCCATATCTACCTCCCAATAAACATAAAACGTAATCACTGATTTAAAAAAAAAAGCCAGCCCCTGATGTGGAAAGAGAATGGGCACCAGGACTACACAAGTCCAGACCCCCACAAGCTCAAGCACAGAACGCACTCTCTTCTAGGTTCCCAAGGAGGAGGTGTCTCTTCTTCTCTAGTGAACAGGACAGGGTGTCTGCTCTTGTTTCTATGAGTGGCAAAATGACCATCTGATGAAAAATGAGGGTTTTTCACCCAGGCCTAGATTAACTTTCCAGCACCAACCACACCCCTATCTGCAAGGGTTTAGGCAAGTTGCTTAATCACTCTATTCCACAGAATGGCAAGCTTCCTTTTCACAGAGGTTGCAGAGAGCAAATGAAACACAAGCCATGTACATACAGCACTTGGCACTTTACCTGCTTAATAAAAGGCCCTGTTATAATTGTTGCTGCTGCTGCTGTTTTAACTCTAAAATAAGGATAAGCAAACATATCTCCTAGCCCATTGTTTCCAGTCAATGTTTATTAAGAGATTTGCTTCCTAGGCGCCAGGCATTATGCTAAGCGTTGGACATTGATTCTCATTTAATCCTTATCTCTTTGAGCCTCCCAATAACCCTTTATAGCAAATAGTATTAGGATCCCTATTTTACAGAAGAAAGTGGGACTTGCCCCAGGTCACTCAGTAATAAATCAGGAGGGTGGCTTCAACTCCAGTCTCTGGGACAGCAATTAAAAATTGTGGAAAGCTGTAGGAGTATGAGCTATCTACAACTACAATGCTCTCAAGTGGTCTTTCAAAACCTCTTAACTACAAAACAGAACCTTAAAAGATCAACATTCTCCACATAGAGTGATTGAGAAAAAAAAATCAATTAAGACAGATGTTCATGTCTATTATATCATACACTAAATGTAATGTAGTAAGTCCTTTCAACTACATCAATGTTCAATGTTCAACACACTGACCAAAAAACTCACACTTGGAAGCACTTTTCCATACTGACATTCCCAAAATGATTATAAAGTGCTGTGAATGAGTGGGTGCTACAATTACTCTACACATCTTTCTATACCTACTAATGCTTGTCTTGCAGGCCAACTCTCCACAAAAAATATTCAAATATTCTGTACTCTCATATAATTTGTTTATATTTCCTAATCCATATCATAGAAATTGTCATTACAAAGATTATTATTGGTTTTTCATGAAATTTGTAACAGAAATAGTTCCTTTACCATCCCATGTGGCGAGAAGAATACTTACAAGGGACATTTGAAATTTGGAATTGAATCGTTAACTGACAGACAAATTGATATATTCTCAAACATGGATGCCGCATATTTGTTGAGAGATTGCTGCACTATTTTTCAAATTAGAGGACTGCAGAGTGGGAAAATACATAGGAAATAAACGTTTATCTTCCCACAAATGAAGCCTGCTATTTGAGGAGGGTATACAAGTACTATAGTACTTAATTTAAGTCTACTTAAATTACTAATTTTCATAAAACTAATATAATCTTAGTCTATACTTAAAATAACAAATTCATAAGAATATGAATAGTATGCTCTCTTCTTGGTTAACAGGAATGGTCCATTTTTATTGAAATGAGGGCAGGCTGGGCTCAGTGGCTCAGCCTGTAATCCCGCGTTTTGGGAGGACGAGGTGAGTGGACTGCCTGAGCTCGTGGGTTTGAAACCCGCCTGGGCAACTTGGCGAGACCTCATCTCTACAATAAATCAAAAAATTAGCCAGGTGTGGTAGCACGTGCCTGTAGTTCCAGCTACTTGGAAAGCTGAGGCGGAAGGATCGCCGGAGCCCAGCAGGTCAAGGTTGCGGTGGCCGGGAGCATCCACCCAGACTCCAGTCTGGGTGACAGAATGAGACTCCAACTCAAAAAAATAAATAAATAAATAAAAAGAAATGAGGGCAGAAGTTGGTTTAAACTGCACTGCAAACAACATAGCCCCCTCTGCAATGCTTACTTCTTTGCTATTGTCATTCTTTATTTATGGCCCCATAGTTCAAGTTCTAGTTCCTCCAAGTTTGTCCACTCCACTGACTACAGTTTAATTTCTAACCTTCTCCAATACACCATTTGCCTCCCCTTTTACCTGCTTGCCACACTTCTAAGTACCTTTGTCCCTCTTTCTCACTAGCCTGGGTGTTACATGAAGGCATAATTGGAGCACCTACCACGGGTTTTTAGAATATGGTGTAATGTACAATAAATAATTATTGAATGAATGATTGTTTCCCTTTAGTCCTTACCTTGACTACCAGTTTCTAAAAGTAGTCAATGGATAAAGTGTTGGTTCTCTAGTAGGAACTGGGTAAATGCATCTTAAAAACCTGGGCTGGATTGCTCATCTGTAAAACAGTGATCATAACCTACTAGACAGAACTTCTGAAATTTAAATGCACTGTATATAAAACACTAGCACACTTCCCGAGTCATAAAATGCACTGTAATATGTTGACATCTTGTCTTTCAGAAACTCACTTTTCAACCTCTATTTAATTTAAAGAAATCAGGTTAGTAAAGCTCCTAGGGGAAAAGGGGTGGTGGGGGGGATGGGGAAGAATGGGGCAAAATGTATTTAAAACGTGCTTTGGTGCAATTAAGCTAAATATTTGAGACAAACATTTTGAAGACTATAAGAAATTTGGTATAAGATTTTCATTTATAATAAATAAATGAGCCTGAAAAGTAATACAAACTAAAAGCATCTGAAAAATATTGGAAAAATATATAGGAAAAGACTACAGTTTTAACTACATAATCCTAAAAAAAAAAAAAAAATCTTTGTCCTAAATTGTTTTTATTAGATGCTGGATTTCTCTTAGTAGACATAAGAATAAAAATCTGTTCAGACTTACTGCAAGGGCAAATTCTAGCTTCGAAGATTATTTTCTTGAGAAACAACTACTTGATATCTAATAGATATTTGTGGATAAAAGCTAAAATATTTTTAAAAGTATACCTGATGTCTTTATTATTTAAAAATGTATTCTTCCAAAGCAGCCAGTTGAGGGGTAGCTATGATAGAGTAAGTTTCGATAGAAGGATTTAGGTTGTGGCTATAAACAAATCAGACTAGATCTGAAAAACCTCATCTAAGCAGTTCACTGAGGTTAAAGATAAATTCTACTCTTTGGGTTCTGATATGTGGCTAGCCTTGAAAAAATCCCAGTCAGCTATATTTTATAGGTTCTGTCTGGTTTTCATTATGTGTGCATTACATTTTCCTCCAAGAAAAACACAAAGTTCAGTAATTCATTTAGTGTCCAAACATGTCATACAGCACATTAACAAGGAGAAAAATCGATTATCACCTCAAGGTGATAGGAAATTATCTAATAATTGACGGTGTTGAGAAACGTATTCATCAATCACCCCTTCTAATGAACAAGGGGGCTTGATGGAAACACAACGGCCCTGGGAGAGACCTGCCATGAGAAACTGTGCCAACTAGGAAACATGTCCCCACACTGTCTGGGGCTCAGTTTCCTCCACTATACAACAGGACAGAGTTCAGAAAGATGTCCTGGTTCCTAACAGGCCATTGGACAGGTACTGATCCGCAGCACGGGAGCTGGGGTCCCCTGCTTTCGAGGACCATGAGCAAGGAAGGAAATGGGGTTGAATACATCCTGGGTTTGGGCTTATGGGTCTGCAAAAACAGCTTGAAGCCCAGAAAAGTCACCTTGAAGTCCTGGACCATGGCACATCCCAGCCAGGCTTACGGATGAGTCAGTGTGCTCCGTTCCTCCCCTACTGGAGATCGTGGCCCAAATGTTACCTCCTCAGTGGAGTTGATGTCTTACTTCAATCTGTACAACATGCCTCATCCCCCTGACGCTGCTTTCTGCTTAGTTCCCATAACATGGATCTTTTTCTAACATACTAGTAATTTGCTGCTCCTAATAGTAATTTACTAACACACTAATAATTTACAATTATTGTATTTACTATTTACTGTCTCCCACCCCACCCCCCATACACACATGTACCTACATAGACATACACTACGATGTCAGTTGCACAAGGCCAGAGTGGTGGTTTGTTCACTGACATATCCCAAGCACTCCGAATGCTGCCTGGCACATTGTAAGAACTCAAAAGTTCTTTGATGAATAAACAAAGTGTCCCTCTGGCTGACTTTTTTTAACTTGTCTTTTTTGTATTTTAAAAGTATGGGGTACAATTCAGGGTTAGCTACACAAATGTTGATTATGCAGATACCCCTGCATAATGGGGTATGCCCCAACCCCCAGCCACAGATTTCCACCACTGCCAATCCTAAAACACACCCCACCCCCAGCAGTTTCCCACTAGTCTTATAGTATTATGATAATTGTTCAAGGTTCGCTTATGAGTGAGAACGTTTTTGTTTTCTTTTTAAATCAGGTGACAGTGGCTAGTTTTTTCATGGCTTGGGTTTTAATATACCTGCTCCTGCAAGGAATCTCTAGACCACCTGCTAACCAGTAAGTGTATGGACAGAATCTTCAGTCTCTGAGGAAAACATGGTTGACCCTTTCAATCACAGTTTGTGTTCCGCCCAATTATTGTCTTTCATTGAGTTTTTATGGACACTAACCAAAGGTATACAGAGGAGTCAAACTCTGAAAACTGCTGCTGACTGAATCAGTTACCGAGAATTTTTTTTAATGGCATAAGTTTATTGCCATGTCTTTACACATAATTTTACAAAAAACAGATCCTGATGAGACGTAAGTTGATTTTCTCTTTTCCCAAATGTAGGAAAACTAATACACAAAATGGGAGAAGAGAAATGCTGTTCCAGATCTTGTATTTAGATTATCTAAATGAAACCCAGAATTCTAAAAAAAAGCAAAAGCCATCCTGGAGGCAGTTTGGCAAAGCTTTGACCTAGCAAAAAGCACTTCTAAGAATTTTATCTAAAGGTGGCAATCAAGCAAGTGCAAAAGGTTTTCAAGAATTTCACTACAGCACTGCTTACATTAGTGAGCAACTAGAGACAATCTAAATATCCAACAACCTGGGCTGATTATGCAAGCTGTTTACAGCCATACACCAGGAAAGGCCACAGCCACTAACACAAGACTTGAAAAGATGGTCGAATGACACAGAAAGGTATTCACCAAAAGGCTTGTGAAAATGATGTGCTAAGATCCAATTTTTGGTGAGCGAGAGAGAGGAAAAGTACAAGAAAAAAGACTGGGAAGATATTATTTCAGAAGGATTCATGATAAGCCTGGAAAAAGATGCCTGATGGAATTTTTTGTCCTTTTTCACTTATCCATATTTTCTAAACTATTATTGTAATAAAGAAAAACTATGTGTAAAGTGTTCTTGTGCAGGTGAGATACACAGGAGTTATGACACTGACTCAGAGTGAACTATCTAAACATTTAACTTATTCATGATTTCCATACCTAAGACTATTATTCTTACCATACACATATATCAAAGGCATGTTTAACAGAGTTAGTGCCCTTCTGAGAAAAAAAGCAAATTCTTTGAAGCATTCAGTTCACAGCTTACCAACCCATGAAACCATCTATAAGAGAACATAGTTGATTAATAAAATAAATTAAGATGTTTAAGTGACTAGGAAAAACTTAGCAGCTGGAAATAAAAGTAGGGACATGTTCTATCCGCTAACTGAAATGCAATTAATGTTCCTTTTCATCCACCACACTTGCAAATAACAGTCTTTATTTGCAGTCCTGAATTTCTCCACAGTGTGCCCCTGGTCAGCCTGGCCTCTGGCTACCAGTTGGGGAAGTGACATCACGCTTCACATGGGAGTCTCAGGATGGTTTTGTAGCATCAAAATCATCCAGACAACTCATTCCCCTGTATTCTCATTGCCTGGTGTAGAGAGAAAAAACAACGAATCAGGATAGACTGTTTTCTTAGGTGGGCTGAGGAATGGTGGTTGCTTCTTACAGTGCAAGACGGGACTGGCCTTTTTCAAGCCTTGGGCTGTAATATACCAGCTTCTACAACGTGCCTCTGGACCAGTGGTGGACCAGTGTATGGACAGAATCTCTAGTCTCTGAGGAAAATGTGCTCCATCCCATGCAGTCACACACCCATCTTTGCTTCCTCCACTCACTTCAACCACAATCTGTCCAGTTCCTGTTCCCTGCCCTCCCTCACCAAAGCAGTCTTAGGTAATTCATGAAGCAGAAACTACCAGGTTTGCTTAACATTGTTACAGGCTCTCAAATTCTTCTGAAGGTTTTGTTATTTCAGGAAAATGGGTGTAACTGAAGACAAGAAGTCTCTGACCAAACAATACACTCTCAAAACAGATGCTGAGGGAGACTTCCCTAACTGCAGATACAATCTTTGAATGGGTGCCTGCTCCGGGTGAGAAGCAAATCATGCAACAATTGCCAACAAGAGACAGCCAGCCCAAGAACATGCTCAGAGCTACTAACATTTCTGTAGCTTTAGAAACATTCTGAAGGTTGGAACTGGGAGAGGGAAAAAAAATCCCTTGGTTAAGCTGTGTAGGTGATTCCTCCAGCACTTGCTTCTGGCAAGTCCCCGTGGGGGTGTGAAGCCTTTTTCTCATCCAATCTGCCCGTACAGCCAGCTGCCTTGAGGACCGCTATATACCAGCTGTCACTAATCAGTCTGCTGGCCATTTTGCCCAACTTCTCTGTTCTGCTGTATTTCAGGGGTAGAAGAAGGCAAATGATTAGGAAGATGAAAGAGGACTTATTTCAAGTGGGGACAAATTTTAAAACACAAAAGAAAATAACAAATGAAGCAAACTGCAACAAAAGCAAAACTTTCCATAATGGTGAATAAGGAGTTAGGAATCTGAGGTTGAAGTCCTGGCTGCAAAGACCAGAGATGCCTGGAGAAAACGTTCTCTAACCACAGCAAACTCAGGCTAAAACTCTGTCTGTAGTTCTTGCCATCAGTTGGTGACTGCTCTTATAAAGTTTATTCTTTCCTAGTTCACTCTAGAGGTATGGTTGGCATTTCCACTCCCCCTCTCTCACCCTCACCTCTACATTTCAGTCAGTATTCCCTGAACTATAAATATGTCCTTTTACCTGGGAAGGACTAGTCCCCCAAGGTCACTGAGTTAAGAAACTTGTCAGAAAACAGCAATGCCTAGCAGGGTCAGGGTTCAGAGAGAGAGATTTTGAGGAGAAAGAACTATTCTCTTGCTTGCTGTGGCTTTGTGATCTTGGGGAAATCCACCAACTTCTCAATGCTTTATCTGTAAAATGTAGACAATAATGGTTCCTATCCAATGGGTTTTTAAAGACAAAGTAACACTACACAGATTCCTGGCCTATACCAAGCTGTCTAAAGTTAAGCATTTTTCCTGGTACAATAATAACAGAGTTGAGATAGACATTAGAGATTTTTTTGTCCCACACCTTCATTTTATAGCTAAAAAAATTGGAGCTCAGGGGAATAAAGATATGTGCTCAAAGTCTGAGTCTTCCTCTGAACCTCCCTGTGCCCTTATCATGCAGGAGCACCTCAACAGACGTGTAAGCTCTGCTTAGGACCCCAGCAAGCTTATGGAGCCAGGAGATGCCAAGACTAGTCAGGTCACAGTAAAGTAAAAAAGAGGATGGCTATGAAGCCCCAAGGACAAACTAGAATTCTAAGAGGGCTTTGTTGAAAAGTACAGGTCTAGTAGGTTTTAATGAACTATTTTTTCTACTTGTTAGGGGGGAGGAAAAAGCAAACAAACAAACAAATACCAACAAGGGTCATCCCTGTCCGGCACAACTGTCCTGAGAGTTAACTGTGTTTTAGTAACCAAGTCCACAGAAGGAGAAAAAACATTTAAAATTGTAAATTAGATTTTTTTACTTAGCCAGTAACTACAGCATTCTACATTCAACACCCAAAAAACTATTCTTTGCCTTTATGATTTTGAAAATACCAGTACCTAAATCTAATATCACTGTTTTAGTAGGAATGGAAAAGCCCCTTTCCAGATTCACTGAAATCACTCATGAGTTTCAACATTTCTCTAGAACAGGATTTTTTAAATGAGTGCGAAACAGAAAACGAGGAAGGAAAAAAATAATGTGGACGAAAAAAGTGTTATTATCATCTCTATAATGTATCTTCTGTTGAAACTAGATTCAAATTCTATAAATGTTGACATTAAAATATAAATCTTCCCTTTAACGTTTAAATTTTTAATATAATTTAGTAAAATAATAAAATGCTCTAATATATTGTTCCTAGCATTTAAAAAGAAAAGCAGCGTCACTTTTTAAATAAATCTGAGAAACCTGTCAGAAAACATATTTTACCCAACTTTATTAAATTTTTTTTTTTTTTTTGCTATGACTATGCTGTCTTTAAGAAATAGCATCTTCGTGGTTAATCTCTAATATTCCAACCATTTCTCCCCCAGAAAGTGGGAGCATTATGAATTGCTACAGTTCAAGAAGAATGCTCTACAGACTCCTGGAATGAGTTTTGGATTCTTTTGAAAAATGGATTCTGCTGGCTTAAAACAAAAGAGGCTGGTTAGTAGGAAAGATTTTGGTTGGTGGGACATTCAAATTTCTATCATCTTATAACAGTGTGTTTACAAGACAAATGAAAAAGTAAATGATGTAAAATAAGCTTTTTTGTGAACTGAATATTGTCTGTGGCTGTATAATCACAATAATAATAACGACAATAACAACAACAAATGCTACAGAGGAAAGTTATTAGCTCAGGAACCTTTTATCTGCCTGACTGAAGTTACAAAGCTTAGCACTTTAGCCATCCAAAGAAATAAAATAGGAGGAAAGAAGAGGGGGAAAGGGGGAAGAAAGGAAGAGAGGAGGAGAGAAAGGGGGAGGGTGGCAGGGGAGGATAGGGCAAGGGAGGGGCGTGAAGCTCAGTCTGGGAAGTAGCCTTGAGGTTGCTTTGACTGATGATATAACAAACAAATCGTAATTCCTGAATACTGGCAGATACACTCAGTGCTACTAAAAACTGAAAACTCATTTCCTACATTTCAAGGTTAAGCTCTTAGAGCAAACGTACCCATTCTTTTAGCCCATAATTCTAAACTAAAATGGATTTAATACTTTTTGGCATTTATTAAAGAAAATAAATATATTTAATAGATAAACAGATCCCCAGGCCTAGCCCTAGGTTTGAAATAAATCCTCAGACTGTTTCTTATTTACTTGCTTTACTCTCCAAATTTCTAGCTGCCCCAAAGACAGTAGGAAGTTTTGCAGCTTTAGATGTAGTTATGTGCCCATGGACATAGAAGTAATGAACACCAGATAAGCTCGAGACATTTTGCTGGCGTGCACTACTAGTTGGTTTCCAGCAGTCACAGCTTGAGATTCAGATACTATTAATCCTATAATCCGCCCAGTTGAAGTAGAATGTTCACATCACTATGTATGGTTCGTGTGTGTGTGTATATACATATACACAAACTTAATAAAAATTAATATAGAACGTAATAAATATTTAAATACTAGATGTTATGCTACAGTGTTAATATAGATTAATATAAAATAAACAATATATTACATATGATATAAATAACATATATATGTCTTTCATACATATAAATACACACTTACTTTATATTATTCTACAGGGCTTTTGATGGACTTTTACTGACTTTTATCATTTCATCCATACCCTTTCAATAAGCATTTACAAGCCGACTGTGGTGGCTCACGCCTGTGACCCCAGCACTTTGGAAAGCAGAGGTGAGAAGACTGCCTGAGCCCAGGGATTCGAGAATAACCTGGGAAACTTGGTGAGATCTTGTCTCTAATACATTTAAAAAATGAGCTTGGCTCATAAATAAATCTCTTAGCAATTATTCTAGATTAGCATCTCTCAAAATGAGACCTGGGCATTCCTGGGGATTATTGAGACCCCTGAAGAGGGTCCAGGAGGCCTAATTACTTTCACATTAACCCTAAGACATTTTGTGTCTTTAGTACTCACATCCTCTCATGACTGTGCAATGGGATTTTCCAGAGGCTATATGACAGGTGATGATGCCATCGTTCTGATGGCTATTGAAATGTGCTTGCATACTTGTTTCGGTGGAGTACCAAATTTAATTTTTAAGAAAGTAAATATCAACAGGCATGGCCCATGTTAGAATCTATAATAATTTTTTTTTTTGAGTTGGAGTCTCACTAGTCGCCCAGACTGGAGTGCAGTGGCACGCTCCCGGCCACCGCAGCCTCAATCTGCTAGGCTCTGGCGATCCTTCTGCCTCAGGCTTCCAAGTAGCCGGAATTACAGGTGTGCGCTACTACGTCCGGCTAATTTTTTATTTATTGTAGAGACAAGGTCTCGCCAAATTGCCCTGGTGGGTCTCGAACCCGCGGGCTCAGGCAATCCACTTGCCTTGGCCTCCCAAAGTGCTGGGATTACAGTCTGAGCCACTGAGCCCAGACTACAATATTTTTTAAGAGTGTTAAAAGATACTGAAATTTAAAAGTTTGAGAATCCCCATTCTAGATCACTGGCAATAATTTCTTCTGCTACTTCTATCAGAATACTAATCCTTGGGTGACTTCTGAAACTCTGTCTTCAAAATTAGTATCTCCAGAGAAATATCTAATAAAGAAAGTACAGAAATAATAGTTCAGCTGAACAACTTTACAAGTGGGGTGGGGTAAACACAGCAAGGAAGAAAGTGGTTTGCTACAAAAGTAAAAACATTTAAAATGTCTATTCAATGTCACAATCTCCTAATGTCTCAGTACAAGATAAATCTTTATAATTTAGACTTTATTTGGGGTATTCCTATAGCTGAGTTTCTGTTTGCCTTAAGAAAAAAAAAGTACTCTGAATCTAGAAAAATTGATACTGAGTCTGTTCATTCTGCACATGAGACATTGGTTGAGAAGGATGTCAGTTTTTGAGAAGAAGCTGCTGGGTTTACGAGAAAAATGATCATTCCCATAAATCAGAACAGGAGAGTGGGAGCTAGATTATTCACTAACAATTAGCCCAGCAAAGTCCCTTAAGTGTCTGACGCATCAAAATCCTGAAGCCATTTGCTCCCACAGAGTAGAGGAATTGACAGAGTGCACAGAAGAGATTTCATCTTCAGCACTGAGTTTAGAATTGAATCAGGCAATTTTTTTAGAAGTCTGCATTCTTCTCACAGCCTCAACTCCTCTTTGCCATGCTACATTCCTTATGTCCAGTTCCCACTGATGCACCATATACTATTTTTTAAACACACCTCAAACAACTTTTGATTCCTTTGCTTTACTGAGTCATGATATACCTATTGAATTAAGGTAAACATTTCAAAAAATTCCTTAATCCTGTCTAATCTCTTATAAAAATGTTTACTCAATTTTATTTTAAAATGTTTTGCTTTTGTCTACAAATGTAGCATTCCAGATGTTTTTATAATATTCTAAAAAGGGATCAATTATCCAATGCTTGTTGACACGATGCTGATTCTTCCAGATCCCATGTGATGCTGCAAATTCATTTCCAATTTCCTGTTTATGTTAGGCCCCTGATATACACGGGGCAGAAATGCTTCTTGCTTTTTTCTCTTCCCTTTATTATCATAGTGTCTAATGAGTCTTGCTTGCTATATTAAATTAGTTAGCGTCTCTTTGTCAAAATAAGTCAATATTCTGATCCAACCCACAGTGATCTCTACGCCTGTGCTTCTTCTGTTGTTCCCCCAATCTTAACATTCCCATAGCCTAGGAATTTTAATAAACTGCCATTTTATCCCAAATGGGGCTTTCGCCTTGATCGTTAGAATAATTTTCTAGTTATCAGAAATGTTTCTGTCAAAGTCAATTTATATGAATTTTACATGCTAGGCTGTTCTTCCTGCAGATCAGACCAGGCTGCTCTGTCTATAAAGTAGCCTGCTCTCTGTCCTAAAGAAAAAAATTTTTTTTACATGCAGAAATTCTATAACATAACAAATCATACACACTAAACTAAAACAGGCAAAACTACATATTTTATCTACTTGGTTATAAAGCACATAAAAACCAAACTTCCAGATAGACATGAGTTTGTTTCAGGCTTTCTACTTTATTCTTTTAAAGCAAAATTTATTTAAAATATTTAAGTTTTGCAATAATTTACCTCAGTTATAATATATTTTAATTCTGTTTCTAAATTAATTGCTTACTTGCTCCTATCTTTGCATTGGTTATTTGGGTAGACATAATATACTCCTTCCAGAATTCTCCATAGTCCTTCTGCCAGACTCCTAAAAAAACATAAGATTTTTGACTGGAAGGAACCTCACACATATGCCCAAGCCATCAGCATTACTTAAGTT
Organism: Carlito syrichta; assembly: GCF_000164805.1. Lineage (NCBI taxonomy): Eukaryota > Metazoa > Chordata > Mammalia > Primates > Tarsiidae > Carlito > Carlito syrichta. The sequence continues at coordinate 506,753 of NW_007246185.1, forward strand.
GTGCCCAGAAAAACTTTAGTAGTGGTCATTCCCTAAATGCCCTTATTTCATCCTGGAAATTGAGGAGGCAGAGAAATATGAGAATTAGAAACGTGTCATAAAACAGCATTGCTCTAGTAATAAAAATTCTACCAAAAATGCACTGAGGAGACATGATCAGGATATGCATTCAGTTTTCTAAAGAGCTGACATCCCTTGGTGCAAGAATCATTTGTCCAGAGATTGATCAGAGGAATATCTCATTCAAAAGTCCTGGTATAAGAAAAGAACGCTTTGCGTTTTTATAGTGTTTTTTACTTTATTTGTCCTTGTTTCAGAGTTTAACTTTCTAACTTATTAACATAACATTCGAGGATAAAATGCTCTGAAGTCAGCACTTAAGTAAAAATGAGGAGCTTTAGTTTTCCTTATTTATATTTTTTTACTGTAACCATTGTCATTTATTTATCCTCATACATATTCTCAACTAAGTAATTCGTATCTTGCCTATTCTCATTGGCCAGCCCCATTCTCTCACTTTCCATCTCTTGCTCTCTTTTGTAGCAGCAGTTCTTTTCTCTGCAAGTTTAAATAGTTTCCACATGTCTTTATTTTTGTGGAATTATTTTCCTTACCCCCAAATAGGTTAGATTTTGTTGCTGTTGTTCCAGGGGGCTGGGGGGTTGGAGATAGGGAAATGGTTCATTTGCAATCTTACAAATATATCAGTTTATTCATCTTGTCCCAACATATATATGGGAGAAAATTTAGTGTTTAAGTTCATTTTGTAAGGTTCAGGACATGCTGCTATTGCTTGGTCTTTATAATGAATATGGACATATTATATTAGATGAAAGTTACCTATGTGACTTCCAACACTCCAGTCTTAGGGTTCTGCCTTTGCCACCTCTCTGGCCTACTTACCAACCCCAAGAATAGAAAGAAAAGGGCATTCTCTTTCCACCTTGCTTGCCCTAGTGGAGAGGTGAGGTAAAAGTTTTGGAAAGCACAATAGTTCTTACAAGTAAGGCTTCCACGCCAGCAATATAGAGCACACAAATACGTGCAGTGCTTGCTGTTCACTCTTCCAGTGTGAATGTTTGCAGCATATTCCAAAATTCCCTTCCTTTCGTGCCTCAGCCCCTGCCCCGCAAAGCACATTTTACACTCTAAGCAACTGATCCTTGTGAGTAAAACCCTTTGAACTAGAGCTTTGAAGCCAGGTCATTGCTCCAGGCATGAAACAAGATGAGAAATAAGCCTTTACTAATTTCAACAAACCCTGCCTCTTTTCAGAAGCCAAGATTCTGTAAATCTGCCTTCCAGAAAGCCTCTCCCTTTTTTTGCTAATAGGTTTTGAGCACCAAATTATGTTATTATTTAAAATATACTGGATTCTAGTCTAGTCGTCCTTCTTTGGCATCTAGGGATTCTTAAAGGCAACCTTATAAATGAATTTGGAGTCCGAACACTCTAAAATGTTCTCTGTCACACTCGAGGCCTCCTCCTGCCCTCTCCCCCTCAACCACTGTTGTAGTCAGGCCTTCCAGCCCTATGGTCTGTACCCACCCATGCCTCTTTTCGTCCCTCTGCCACACTTTGCCATCACAGGTACCTTCTATTACTCCATATACTATGCCAATACATTAAGTAGGTTACGGTTTTGCCCACACTCACTACAACTGATAATGAAGTACAAAATAAACAGAAAGAAAGATATCTTCTTTGATCCCTCATAGGTTCGATGCTGGTTTCCATCACGTCTACACTGGCTCATTCTAGGTCAATACCCATTTTCATGCACTGCATTCAGAGTGATATGGTGTTCCATGTTACAAGAGTGAAGTTCACAAACACAGGCCATTCAGAGATATAGAGCCCCTCAGCACTGAGAAGAGTCATCTTTAACAATAGTCAGGAGCAATATTTTGTTAAAAACAGAAGTTGAAGCACATTGTTGAATACCAACACAACCTGGTTTTATTCTGTGGCATTACTAACGTGGAAATCAAACATTTACTAGTCATTCTTACTTGGATAATGCTTCATTTATGGGGGATAGATAAGAATCTATGGGGAGATTAGAAACATTAAACAATCCCCTTTGGAAATCAGCAAATAATATAGATTTTGAAAAGAGAGAATGTTCATTGTCATGTTTTGTAAAGGAACAGCTCCTCAAGTTTTTTTCTTAGCTTCTTGAACAGGAGTAAAAATAAAGAATGGGTAGAATATATGTATATTTGAATGTAGTATATATAAGAGAATGCCATCAAAATAGCAAAGGGTTTTCCTGTTCCACTCACTTCCAAACTATCAAAGGATAAACTGCTCTCTTTTGGATACTCTACTAGACTTAGAAGGCTCCGGCAGGGAGTGGTGTGTCATGAGGAAGAAGTGGGTTGGAGGAAAAAAGGACCAATCAGTAGCTCATACAAATACTTTAAATACATGCTTTAAGAAAATTCATGGGTTCTTGTCTATTTGGAAACTTAAGAAGAATTCAAGGAAATCGGGTCTTTAAAACAGAGCCATTGGCTCACACAGCCTCTCAGCATCCATCAGAAGTGAAGTTTTTTCTCCCCACAGGGGCCCCAGCCTTGTCTAACACCTTCTCCTCCCCCACTCTCACCTCAGGACACTGTGCAAAACTCTGGAAATCTTCTCAGATACGCTTCCAGAATACCTCCTACATACCAGGTACTGCTCTCCTAATCCTCACAAGGACCCTTCAGAGCGGGCATTATGTTCCCCATTTTAGAATCGAGGAAAAAAATGTGGCCTGGAGAAATTATCTAACATGGCATATAAATAACAAAGTTAGCATTCCAATCTAGTTATGTCTAGTTTCGGAGCCCTTGTTCTTTCAAGAATGCCACACCTTTCACGCCACTTTTCTATAACTATACCACAGAGATAAGGTATTACTGTATTCTCAAAATATAATTAAGTTTTAAAAGGTTTCATTTAAAAACAAGTAGTATGAAGCAGGATTCCTGACATACCTTGATTTAATAGGACAACTTTGAATGAATTGCTTGTTTGTGATAAGACGGGAGAGAATAAATCACAATTATTATTTTCACTGAGCATATAAGCATTATTTTCCAGAAATATTTATTTACTTAATAAACTTAAGAAGAATGTTGGAGAATGCCAACTATACCTCAATAAAGTGGTCTTTTTAAAGAAATAAAATAACATACATTGAAAAAAAGAAGGGTAGCAAACAGTTACAGGTATTAACTATGTGCAAAGCACTCTGGTAACTGCTTTGCGTGTACGATTTCATTTCATCTCACCCTGTGAGCTAGCTAGCTATTTTCTAATTATTTCCTTTAACAGAGGAGAACAATGAGGCACAGAGATCAGAACTGATTTGTTCAAGATGACAGCTAGGAAGTGGTGGTGCTAATATCTAAATCTTGGTGAGAGGAATCTGGACTGTACAGGCACTTCAATAGCTGGCCGCTACCTGACACTCAGGAAGTGACTCTGGTTACATGGATGTTTAGAGGAAAGCTCAGAGCTGAGCAGGGAGGTGGAGAGACTCAGAGAGAACCGCTCCCTTGGTCTGCAGAGTCTGAGCTCCTTGGAAGAGTTAGGGGCAGGATGACTTCAAGCAGAGCTCAGTATATGGCCTTTTGGTGGGAGTATAGCTCTTGATACCCTTTCTTCCTCCTTGTGAGAGTTGACAAAGAGTAAAGAGGACTGGAAAAAGACAGACAAAATTCCTAAACGTGCTGTTCATTTAGCTACAAGAGAAGTAGGAGACATGCTGGATAGAAACCTGCTCACGCGTTTTATACACAAATCTTAGGGGGTGGGGGTTATTCAAGTTTATCTAGTAATCTATTATCCCCATTTTAAAAAGCTGAAATTTACAACCAAAGAAGCTAAATTGGAACATTTGTAAATTACTTAACAAAACTCAGTAATCATTTCCTTCTCAAGAACTCAGAACTGTCACTTTAAAATACTAAGAAAAATTTCAAACATACACAAAAGTTTGGAGAATGGTAAAATGAAGCCACATAAACCCTTCAACAAGCATTGTGATTTTTACTTTACTCTACACTATTTACTTCACTTAATCTACCCTTAACGATTTTTTTACTATCGTACTTCAGAGTAAATCCCATTTGTCCTAATGCTGCTATTCATGCCTACTTGCCTTAGTATGTGGCTCTAAAACATACAGATAATTTCTTATACAACCACAACGTCATGAATCAGGATCCAAACAAGGGACACTCACTATATTTTGTCTCTTCTAGTTTTTAATCTAGAACAGCCTCTCCTCAGCTTCCCTTTTTTATCATTCCATCAATGAAGAAATTAGCTCAATTGTACAAATCATTCTTACTCATTTCATGCCCCCAATTATTTACTATGCACATCAGAACATAGCGGATCTGACGATACCCTCTAGCCTCAGAGTAAGTTTTTAAATTCTCTTACTTTTTGTCATGAAAGAGGAAAACAACAACAACACATAGCATATTATACGGGCAGCTGTGTTTTGTCCTCTAAAAATTACCTACATTACTAAGAACTAAACATGTCTGTTGTTACAATGATACTTAATTACAATGGGAAGCACACTGAAGTCTTATTTAAGAGACTGGTAGGAACCCAGTCAACTCATCCCAATATAAAAGAGAAACCCGCACCAAACCTGGTAATTTTCTGCAGAACAGAGCTGCCCATTGTTAATTACGGAGTTTGGGGAATTAGTAGGCTAACAGATGACTGTGATGCAGGGGAAATCAGTTTGCTGGATCACAGAATGTGCTCAGCTCATTTTCTTTGTCAGGGGTTTTTAATTATTTATGATGAAGCTCCATTGCATGTTTTGTAATAGTAATGAAGTCTTAATAACATGAATCCTCACTGCAGCAGAGCATAGCTATTAAATCTTTTCTGAGAGCAAGGCAAGGGAGCCAGGGCTTTCTGTAACCAGCAAGGACTATCAGGTCTATAGACAACTAAGTAAGAGTTGGCCAACTCCAAATGCAAACCTGATTTTGTCAGGGAAGCACAACTCTGGAACGGCCTTTGCGTGTTCATCGGATGCAGGTCCTCCCCGGTTTGCCCTCACCAGCTTGCCCTTCAGCACGGGACTCATGTCATGCTGAACTCATGTTGAACTTCAACAGCAGGCCCGGGCAAAGCTTCCTATGGGCGTGTCCCCTGAGATTCTCATTATGACCATCTTTTGATACACCTGGTTTGTAATCTACAAACAAACGCCAAAGAAGAAGGTATGTGTGATGAATTGACGCCACTCGGGATCTGGGCAGCTGCTGCAAGTGCTTGATGGCCAGGTCCACAATGTGAAGCTGGAAGGCACTGGGAACTCCCTTGCCCCATCCCCCTGTTCCCCTACAGTCAGTCATTCAAACCCACAATTTGAGTTCAGAAATTACCATCATTAACTAAAAAATTAATGAACAATTTAAAAGACTTTCTCAGGAAAAAAAAAAAAAAGCAATCCAATAAATCTTTCATTTACAATAAAGGAAATAAATAGTTGGAAGGCAAGATGAGAAAATGTATTGAGAATTATCATATACTCTTAGTTCATGGGAAGCGTGACATCCATAGAGGCAATAAAATACAGCCAATCTTAATTAGCTAGAGGTTCACTGTTCTGTCACTGGATAATCCAGGCCATTCTCCCTCTTTTTCTCCAATCTGAAGTCATTATCTCACATCACTTAATGCTAATAAAAGACACAGTATATTACATAATTGATTCCATTCTTCTCCAATAGCTTATAGGTTCTTGGGGGACACTGACCATGCTTAAACCATCCCAGAGCTTTACACCCAGTAGGCACTCAATAAATAATAACTTTAGCAAAATAAAGTCCTAAGAAGCCTCTCTGTCCTCGCCCCATCCAGGTTATTGCCTGTCCAAGGTATGCTATCTAGTAGGTTAGCCACTCAAGAGTAACTTATTTGTTAGCTATACATGTGCTGCTTAACACAGTGCATGGCAATTAGGTGCTCATTACATACCTTGAATGAACGAATGAATACATGGAGTGAAGAGGGCAGAGAATAAAATTCGTAACACAAAGAGGCTATATTTTTTTCAAACAAGTGATATACAAAACAAATAAAAATTGATTCCTGATCTACAACTCACTGAACTACTATGAAGAGTTTATTATATATTCTTCTAGTGGCTTTTGTTGACTAACAATAAATGCATTTTGAGATTTTTCTCTTTTTTGTTCAAGAAGGATTACATTATACATAATAGTTTGCAACTTGCTTCTTAGGAGACAAAGTAAATATATTATACATGACTTTCCAGATTAGTACATATGGTTCTACTTCATTGTTTATTTCAGCTGCACATAATTCTAAAAAAGTAGCTACACCATAATGTAACTATTTCCTTATTGATAAATATTTAGACCATTTTCAAATTTTCACTATTACAAACAATGCTGTACCAAACGTCATTCACTATTAATTGTGTGTGTGTGTGTGTGTGTGTGTGTGTGTGTGTGCACGCGCGCACGCACATGTGTGTATATCCTGCTTTTTACCAGGTACTGTTCTAGGCCTTGGAGATATAATGATAAGCAGATACTATCATGAACTTGATGACAGTGACAGGTACTATTAAAAGAATCACATTAATATTATTCAAAAATGGGATACATGACTAGAAAAAGAGGAATACGATCACATGAAAGCATTTCATAAAAGAATCTGGAAGAATGGAGAGGTTGGCATCATGCACAAAGGCAGTGCAGGAGGAAACACGGCAGAGACCATCTGGTGGTACATCAGAAAACACTGGTAGCATTCTCTGCAGGCTTTCATGCAGTGTTTCAGTCACACATTTACTTAACAAATACGTGGTGAGCACATATTCTATGCATGGAACTGTGCTAGGTGCTGCTGATTCAGCAAGAACAAAGATACCATCCCTGTCATCTCACAGCTTTCATTCTTGCAGAGCAAATTCTGCAGGGTGGAAGTGCTAGCTGAAAGAGAATATATACTTCAAATTTGTTACATGGTACCAAACTGTCCATGCCAGGATGTGTTCAGCCTTTCCAGGATCCAGCTGTTCACCAGGTGAGCAGAATACTCAAAGCTATTTCTTGACTGAATCAGGGTTCCTTGGTCTGACACAGTTCTTTACTAAATCAATCAGTGATCCTGGGGTCTCTGAGATGTCCAAGATTGCTGAGCTGCTGTGGGCCAAAGGTATTCCATATTCTGACAGAACAACATGTACAAATAACACGATCAAAAAAGATCCTTCTGATTACTCTCATGAGGTCACATTAGGATATTTTACTGCAATAGCAGCTTATTGCTAAAATGAGATTTAGAGCCCATCTGGAGATTTTAATTACTCATGTTATACCTGTTCTCCACTATCATGGAGAACTGTGGGATAATTATATGGAATCTCGCTATCAGTAGGGCAGGCTGATTACATCTACCTATGTTTAGATCCTGGGTACACAGCCCTGCTCAGCAATTCTTTTATTCATCTCAGGTTCACTCCCTTTCACTAATTTCCAATTATCTATATTCCATGTAGTTTTTTATTTTATTTTTTTGAGAAATAGGGTCTCACTGTGTTGCTCAGGTTAGACTCAAACTCCTGGGCTCCAGCCGTCTTCCTGCCTCAGCCTCCTAAATAGCTGGGACAACAGGGGCTTGCCATCGTACCCAGCTTCTGCAGAGTTTACTTCTTCATGATTTCCCGTAATCCGTACCCGCATGCTTCACTTAGTCCCCGCTTCCTTGGCAGAAGATCCTGCCTATCAGTTCAGACAAAATTGATTAGGACTGTCGGTTAAAAGCTGCCTTCTCTACCTCAAAACTTTAACTTTGCCAATTCTCTTTTCACTACCAACAGCTTTGAGGCAATGGGTATCCTGCTTCTGCAGAGCTCTGTTTTACTCTGCATGTTCTTAAACTGTCAACAGTTTCCCTCTTCACCAGCAAATTTCCACTGGCCTACAAACATACTCAGGTCTTGCCCGAAGTTAAAAAACCAACCACTTGTGTGCATCCTATTTCTGGCATCTTCCTCAAGCTGCCATCTCTCTCTTTTCACATCCACCCTCTCTTTTCACTCCAGCTCCTCATTCCTAGTTGGGATCCTTATTGTCTCATTGTCCAAGTGCTCCTCCTGCTTCCAGACTATACTACCTGTCCGGCTCCCATGCCACTTGGATTCTGAAAACATAGATTCCCAGGGCCTCCTTTACGGCCTTACCTCTCACCACAAAACCTGCCCCACCCTGCTGTCTTTGGTCCCCAAATTACCCAACCTTCCTGGGAATTGCCCTAAACTTTCGGACTCTCCACCTCTGCTCATCACCTGCCCCACTCCTGGTCATCTGTCCTCAGGACCAGGCCAAATGTCGCCTGGCAGAGAGTTATCCTGTCTTCTCCTCCTTAGGCAGACTTACTGGTCCTTTCAACCTTGTTAGGATCTTGTCAATGTCTGTGTCCCTCACTGAATGGCACACTCCTGGGAGTGTGCAGAGACTTACTAGCTTACCTCTGCATTCCTCACATGGCTACCTCAGAAATCCTGATTTGGACCCATCTACCTTATACTTCTGCAATTTCAGTCTAGTTGCTCTCTTAGTTTTGGGGCTGCTATTAAAAACATACCATACACTGGGTAGCATGTAAACAACAAACGTTTATTTCTCATCATTCTGAAGGCTGGGCAGTTCAAGATCAAGGCATTGGCAGATTCAATGTCTATGGAAAGCCAGTTTCCTAATTAATAGATGGCACCTTTTTGCTCCGTCCTAACTTAGAGGAAGGGACAAATGAGCTCTCTTGGGACTATTTGATAGGACACTATCCCATTCATGAGGGTGCCAACCTCATGGCCTACATATCTCAAAGTCCCCACCTCCTCAAACCACCACCCTGGGGGTTAGGATTTCAAAACATGAATTCTGGGGGGAACAAGGCATCCAAACCATAGGAAGTTACTTTCAGAATTTCTTAAGCCTAAAGAAGATATAAATATATAGAAAATATATCTTTAAGGAGTGTTTTGTTTGCTTTCTACTTGCAAACTTTGCAATTAATTTCCAAATAATATCCTTAACTTGATGGAAAAATATCATTTTCTCATACTCGTGGTCTATGTCTAAGTTTCAGTAAGACTGCTTTCCAATGTTATTACTTTGGCTGTTAGCATTAGCACCCTCCTTAATCTAAAATTTGACCCATGTCGCCGACTTACATGATAAAAGCTTTGCTGCGCAAAGTTGTGAAGAATAACTTAACAGGTTATAATGGTAAAAGATGAGACCCTTGGTCTGACATGTCATACCAGCTAACATGTTTGCTTTTGAATTGCAAAAAAGAAAAGGAAAGCAAGAATGTTACAAATAATAAATAAGATCAAAATGGTTCTAATAAAATCAGTAATCCACAAAATGTGATCCATGATGGGTTCTGAACTTAAGACTTCTGAACTTAAGACTTCTGAATGGGGTTTACAAACCTAAACTGAAGTATAAAAATGAATGTCAATTTGGTTTTGGGCAAAACAGGATAAGCCTGAATGGAGGCTGCAAATTTTCACCCAGGTTTGTCCTTAATAGTCCTGAAGGCTGTGTAAGTGCTTCTTCATCAGCCAGCCCGGCTTCCTTAACCGTAAGCCACTGTAATTGAGTTAACCCATTTCACAGCTTTCTTTTACTTCACATACTACCTCAACATGCAACCTTGGAGTTCCTGCTGTAGTAATTTTGCAATTTGGTCCAGGCCTCAGTATCACGCAAAGCTCATAACCACAGAAGGAAGTAAAATTCATAGCTGTTATCAATCTTCATCATGATCTGTCAGGTGAAGAAATAAGCAAAGCCTGGAAGAAGTGCCTCATATCCCAGCTAATCAGGACAGGGGCTGCAAGGTTCCAAGAGCAATGCAGGTCAGAGGTCATAAGAAGATAGGTAAGCCCAGGGTGGCAGGATCAGTATTTGTGAATTAAAAGCAGACTAGACACAAAAGATTAAGGTTTGAGGAACCCTGTGTCCCACTCCATTAAGAAGACTTGGTCACAGGACTGAGGGCCCAAGGACAGACTTGACTATCCAGTGTGTCTGATGGAAGCTATTCCCTACAGACAGGTAGCCTATGTGTTAGAGTTTAGAGACACCTCAGACTCACTCTGCAACCTGAATAATAATGCCTCATAAATCCTCAGTTTCCTCATTTATGAAGGGAGAGGACAGTAGCAGGGAGTGTAAGGAGTAAAATGGGACACTTAACGGAAGCAGCTAGGACATCTACCTAGTAGGGACAAATAGCTCAGGAAGAATGAAGCTCTCATTCAGTGGTAACTCCCTTCCCTTTCCCCAGGGGCTAAATGTGACTCTTCCCTGAAGGCTCTATCTGGTTTACAGGTAGACAAATGGTACACTCTGTGAGAAGCTGGAAGTGAAAAGAGTGGGAAGCAAAACAATTTCTAACACCAGCCTTTCTAGTCCAAATTTATCACTGAAGCAAAAAAAAAAAAAAAAACCAACTAAGAATTAAAAAAAAACAGAACAAAACACTGGCCAGGCTTGATGGCTCAGCCTGTAATCCCAGTACTTTAGGAGGCTGAGGCAGGTGGATTACCTGAGTCTGTGGGTTCAAGACCAGCCTAGGCAACTTGGCAAGACCTCGTCTCTACAATTAAAAAAAAAAACATTAGCCAGGCGTGGTCGCTCAACCCTGTAGTTCCGGCTACTTGGAAGGCTGAGGCGGAAAGATTGCCAGAGCCCAGCAGGTTGACACCAGGGTGGCCATGAGTGTGCCACTGCACTCCAGTCTGGGCAACAGAGTGAGACTCCAATGCAAAACAACAACATCAACAACAACAACAACAACAACAAAAACCCACTAATTTTTAAAGGACAGAGAAAAAAAAAGTTTAAAAATGAATAGTCATTTTTTTTAACTGATGCTTCTGGGAGGTCACCTAAAAACCTGTTTCCTCAAACCTAACAGCCCAGCTACACACACCTTCTACTTTGAGGGAACACTAAAACAAGACATAAAAACAAAAAAATCATGTCGAATCATCTTCAAATCGAAGGCAAAATGTAAATACCCTTACAAGAACAGTGATGGGGACCTGTCCTATCGATTTGGATACGTTGGTTTTTCAGCAAGCCAGATCAGACTTGCTGATCTAAGACCAAGCTCAACCCCATTGCCTGGTTAGGTTGAATGCTCTGCTAGAGCAAATCTGGAAGATTAATGACATAGCCTGCTTCTACTTGGATGGGAAGCTTGGTCTCTTGCACCATATTTTGGCATACTTATACTTTAGTTTAGTAAACAGCTGATCATGAAGACCATAAATAATTTCCAGAACACAAAGGGATATGGACAATGGAGCTGATGGAAGTTCACACTTGCTTATGTTTTAAGAACTAGGTTCACAAAATAATTAGTGCTTAGGTCAAATAATTAGCAAGTCCTTTAAAATGACCCAAATTAAAACTGGTGTAGGCTAACATTCCTTTAAGTTTATTTGACTCCAGAATGCTAAACCACATCAACATGTTTGAAAATGATGTGGCTGTTCTTTCTTGCATAAATTGGTCATAACAATGTCTGTGAAAAGATCTCCAAGGAAGCAGCTAGATTCTATACAGGCTCATTTCAAAGAAGACACAGAGAAACACACACAACTGTAACGAAATAAAATGCAAAACATAGCCAGGCTCGGTGGCTCAGCCTGTAATCCCACGCCTTTGGGAGGCTGAGGTGAGTGGATTGCCTGAGCCCGCGGGTTCGAGACCCACCTGGGCAACTTGGCAAGACCTCATCTCTACAATAATCTAAATGAGCTGGGCGTGGTAGCGCGCGCCTGTAGTTCCAGCTACTTGGAAGGCTGAGGCGGAAGGATCGCCAGAGCCCAGCAGGTGAGGCTGCGGTGGCCGGGAGCAGCCACTGCACTCCAGTCTGGGTGACAGAGTGAGACTCCAACTCAAATAAAAATAAAACAAAATAAAAATAAAAATGCAAAACATAACATTGCAGAATAGTGACATTGTGCCATAGGAAATTTTCTGGTTTGTCTGTAGTAGTCTATCGTTCTACTAAAGAACACCAAACAACACCCTCCCAACTTGACTTCTTTAACATAAAAAAGTGCTGCAGGTATTTGTTTTCTTTATGTTCAAAGTTGAGAATTATTATTCCAAGCACGATCCTCTATTACCAAGAAATAAAATTCAGTCATATATTAAGAATGATTAATCTAAAAGTTTCTCATTTGTTAAATGTGGAACTTTGACTAACACTGAGTTTATCATATTAAACATTTAAAATATTAAACATTTAAAATATTCATAACAGCACCATTAATGAAATTTTTACAATTATCACTATTATACCCATTATTATAGTGATACCTATATTTGCAACAGTAAAATCGCTCCTATGATTACTGCTGCTATTGTTCTAATAATATGATTAAAATCAGAACTGGACTACCTTTCTCAAAAGGCAGTCCAAGAACTACTGGATTGGTCTCTGGTAGCTAGGCTCAGGTGTCTGCATGGTAGTTAAATCCCCCAAGTAATTCCAAAGTTCACCACTCATCACTCAAAGCTCACGCTTAGGGGAAATCTATTCAGACTCTACAGAATGAAAGGACAAAAATTCAAAATTTCTCTTTTAAAACAAGCAGTGGGCTGTACTATTTCACACTGCCAGGAAACTGTATGAGGTACCCTGCACAGGGACATTGGGCATAAACTTGCTTATTCTCACTTAAAGGCTGATGATGCACTTGGAGATAATTCAAACTGAATTCTTTAGCTGTGAATGCCATCAATCACCCCTTTTATATTCAGGAAACTTCCGTCCAAATAATTCTTTTTTTTTTTTTGAGTTGGAGTCTCACTCTGTCACCCAGACTGGAGTGCAGTGGCCGCTCCCGGCCACCGCAACCTCGACCTGCTGGGCTCTGGCGATCCTTCTGCCTCAGCCTTCCATGTAGCCAGAATTACAGGCATGCGCTACCATGCCCGGCTGATTTTTTTTGATTTATTGTAGAGATGAGGTCTCACTGCCCAGGCGGGTCTCGAACCCGCGGGCTCAGGCAATCCATTCACCTCAGCTTCCCAAAGGCGTGGGATTACAGGCTGAGCCACCGAGCCCGGCCAAATAATTCTTAAAAGGGTTTTTCAGGATTGCTGATACCTACAGAGATATTTGCTCATCATCTAAACCTACTTTTTAAAGAAAATAATCAATGCAACTGATCATACCGGACATGTAATTGCTGTCTCCAAACCAATGTAAGATAATAGCTCCAGTTAAATGATTTGAAAATGTTGCAATCTCTGGAACAAATCTAAAGGAAATTCTATGGTCAAACACATGAAATGAACTATACCACTGGTATTCAAAAATGCAAATTAGAGTATCATTTTCAGCAAATAGATTGGAAAGACTTAAAATATTAATAAAACTGACTTGGCAAGGATCAGGTAAAAACACGCAAGTTTAGGCCCTACATTGTAATTTGGTGTGATCTTTCTGGACGGCAATTTAACAATCTTTATTACAACCTTTATTTTTATTTTTTATTTTTTTGAGTTGAAGTCTCACTCTGTCACCCAGACTGGAATGCAGTGGCACACTCCCGGCCATCGCAGCCTCGACCTGCTGGGCTCCTGCGATCCTTCTGCCTCAGCTTTCCAAGTAGCTGGAACTACAGGCACGTGCTACCACACCCAGCTGATTTTTGATTTATTGTGGAGATGAGGTCTCGCCCAGTTGCCCAGGCGGGTCCCGGACCCTCGGGCTCAGGCAATCCATTCACCTCGGCCTCCCAAAGTGTGGGATTATAGGCTGAGCCACCAAGTCCGGCTATTACAACCTTTAAAAACATATATATGCATGAACTTAGCAATTCCATTCCTAGTAATTTATCCTGCAAGGATGTTCATTATGGTGCAAGTCAGAAAATAGTATTTGTGGCATATACCCGATAAAAAAAAAAAAAATCAATATTTATATGTTGGCCCACATTCCCTTCTCTATAATCTAAAATCCCCAAAATTCCAAGAACTAAAAAAATTTTTTGTAATTAATTTATGGGAAAACAAGACCTGCTGCAAGGTTATTTACAAGATTTATTCCACTAATTGCAAATATCAACATATTTTGCTGCTGAAATGTTAATGTTTTTGATTGCAGGGTGCTACCCCAAACCTCAATGGAGTTTTCATACACTATATAGTATATTTCTCATACTAGCTTTCTAAAATCTAAAAAACAATTCTTTTTGAATTCAGAAACAAACTGTTCTAAGGAGTTCTGGATGAGGGACAGTGACCCTACATTTATATATATATATACAGTTATAGCTTAGTATGTGTACATATCATACAATTCAGTGGCTTTTTCACATAGTGAGATCACAAGTGATTTTTATTTTCTTTCTTTGTTTTTCTACGTTGTCTGAATTTCTATAGTGAATACTGCTATCTTTATACAAAGAATCTAGTATTTATAAAAAATAATCAAGCTTCTTAATTTCACATAGTATTGCTTTATTCATACATTAGAGCTAAGTGTTTCACAATTCCTAGTCAAGCAGTTTTTCTGCTGCATCAGCTTTCCAACCAAGTTTCTTGATTTGTGACTAAGTTTTTCATAGAGTTGAGCCATTTCATCATCCCAAGACTACAGTAGTAGTAAAACACCTTCCTTGGCTCCTAACAAAGATCTCTCTCCATAGAAAATGGTCAGAAAACGGACAGACACCTGACACTGTCAGATGTATTCGTGTATGAGCCAACCCAAAATGGCAGGAAAGAGCGCAAAGAGGGGAAAATTACAAAAGAAGAAAAAAAAAAGAATGCTTTTGTGTAGAAAACTTTGTCTTGACTAAAAATTAAAGAATTTTGTCAAGTATCTTGCCTCTTCATGAGACAGAAAGTCCGCATAAACAAAGCATGTGTTTTATGCTTCCTCTGGCTCTAAGTGAAATAAAAAGTACTTAGTATACTTTTTAAATTATTTAAGTAAATGTTAAATGTGTGGATTAATAAAAAATAAAAGAGTAAAGTAAAGAAGCAGAAGTTAAATGTATGGTTATAAGAATTAAGAGGTTTTTTTTTAAGGCTTGTAATAATAGTATCATGTGATCAGCCTCCTCCTTTCATTCATTCATTCTATAATATTTATTAAGCCTAACTGTGGGTCAGACCCTTTGCCAGGTACTGGGACACAGCAGAAAATTCAGCTGGCTAAAGTGGTCGAACAACTGTTGGGAGTGGTCACAGGTAACTCCACCTACTCTTCTGCACAAGGAAGTTAAATATGGGCATTCAAGGTGCCAAAGGTGTTTATGAGTCAAGTAATATGAGCTGCCTTTGGGGTATTATTAAGCCCAGCTGTGGGTTCAAAATTCAGTGATTTGGAGTACACATTTTGAACATTTTTTTCATCTGTAAAATTAGACCACTACTACCTACCTCACCCTTTTGAGCATATTAAATGAAAAAGATGACACTCTGTTGGGCCCAGAAGTGCTTGCCAAATGCTATTTCTCTCCCTTTTTCTTCCATTCCCCTTCCCTTTTCCTTATTGGACTGGCTGCCCCTCCTGACTTACAAACACCATGGAGTCAAGACAACAAGGTATGGCTATCAGGGAAAAGTCAAGGCTCCTTGATCACAGTAGTGACAATCAAGAACTCTGTCAGGGTCCCCACCTTCGTCTGCATTCTAGAAATCTTGGGTCCTACTAGAAGCCAGGCTGCTGCTTCCAAGAAACCACTGTTGTACCTGATCATGAAACCCCATGTCTCATTCTTGACTCATAGCCTCTTCTATATCTTTAAACAATTAGCATTTTTTGTTGTTGTTGCAAATATTCTCCACTTTCCTCCAAAAGGCTTTACATTTCTCCTAACCTAGCACTTTCTGGGAAGAATTCGACAACCATTTAATGAACTCTCACTATGCCGGTGTTACTACCCTAAAAGTTTTGGATCTGTATTTTGCTTTTAATGCTCATACTAACTACATAAAGTGCGTACCATTATCATTCTCAGGGATGGCATAGTATAGAAAGTTTAAGTAACTTGTTGAATGTCCTCAGCCCAAAACCTATTGAACTATAGTGTCTGGGACCTTCTCTCCAAGTCAGCCCACTGATGATTTGAAATTTTCTCTGGTGGCAGACAGTCAGTTATTTCCAGATTACTCTATTTCAGATAGCTTCATTATAACCTGAGAGCTTGTAAGGAAAACAGAATCTTGGACCTACCCTAGATCCACCAAAATGCAAATATGCATTTTAATGAGATGCCCATGTAATTTTGCACACACATTCAAGTTTGAGAAGGCTTGCTTTAGAACATGAAAATCACTGTTCCCTACCTCACATTCAGTTAGAATGACCCAAAACTGCCAACGGACTATGTGGCACCTTCTGCGCAAATTAGAAAAAGGAGCCCTCTCATCTGCATATAGGGTTTGGCAAAAAGTATTGTTGTACAAAGGACACCCCTTCCTCAGGGCCACCATGACTGAGCACAAACCACACAATATCCACACAGGCCTTCCGAAATGTATATGGTATTGTTCATTTCATGCCAAGGATCAGGTCAATCGAAGGATAACTGAATCCAAAAGTATTCTGCTACCTAACTTTAGTGGGGTAGGCTGGCTGCAGTGTACTATAAGCAATCAGCTACACAATCTTTTCCGCTGTCCTCCATTAGCAGCCAGTTGGGCAATAAAACGACTTAAAAAGGTCAAGAGACTAAAGACTAGAATGGTGCCTTCAAGAATGCACAAAGAAAACCATCTCCTAAATAGCTAAACTCTTACCACAGTTTCTAAGGACTTTCACCACCTTGCAGACAGACCCATGTCTACAACACTCAGTATAGCCTCCCTTATCATTCAAAACCGTTACACATGTCACCACAGAGGAAGTGTGCACACTGACTGAAGATAACCGATCAGCCAGTCTAATACTACTGCTCATCTCAGCATTGGTATATGCCAGAAATGTCACTCTTCTCAGTCACTTTTCATTAAAAAAAATAATAATAATACAAGATTGGAAGAAAACTGCATTACTACCTCCTAATGTAGTGGTAGCAACAGCATGAAGATATCTTCTTAGCAAATTCATCTTTAAAAATATAAGATTGGAAAATACAAGTGTTCAAAGTATAAATAAATGTATAAGGTATCAGCCAAAATTAGTAATTGTAACTTTTAATGAAGCATTTTTTTATCTTTTGAAAGGAAAAGCATGATATAATATACTACAAATGTCATTATTTAATAAGTACATTTCCTTGCTGATATTCATGCTTGAGTACATGCACTCATGAAAATCATGAGTCGGTTAACAACATACTATTTAAAAAGTACAATTAAGTAGCAGGTGTAAGTAATTCGGGGTAAAACAATACAGTGAAAAGTAAGATTACCATTTCTTAGAAACAATAAGATTTTAGACTTTGGTACACATTACGTAAATAAGCAAAACTGTTGCTTTGCCAAATATTAAGCAAACTCTACCCTAAAATTCTATGATAGCAAACAGTAAGTTTGTCGCTGAAACGACTTCTCCAGGGGAGTGAAAACAAAAAGTGCTGGCGTTTCTCATATTCTCCATCTTCATCAGGCATTCACTTTCCTTGGTTCCAACAAATACTTTCTGCCTCTCTAATTGAAAATAGATGCACTGTTTTAAAATTACAGAGGAAAATCATGCATTACTTAGTTTAAAAGAACAAGGAAAGCATTCATCTGATGCTCTGCCAGCAGTTAACCAAGAACAGCCAAATGACCAGCTTCACAACTTCCTACTAAAATGTGTTAAACGATGCCACATGTGTTTTATACAGTGGCTGTCAGTTCCTGGACATCCTGCTCAGGTTAGCCTGAACAGCTGAGAGCAGTTTAGCGTGAGACTGCTAAGGCAGTGTTATCTCGTTTGTTTGGAAAAGGTCAGTAATGGTCCTTAGAGTACCCACTACCTTCTTTTTTAAAATCAGCCCAATTGGTTTCTGCTGACTAGCACATAGGAGGTATTTAGTAAACATTTGCTGAATGACTAAAAGAAAGAATATCTCCATTTAACAATGGACAGTACTTCCAATTTTCCCAGACTATCTAATTCTCAAAACACACTGTGAAGTAAGCATTCTCCTCATCACTGTTTTACGGATAATGCAACTGGAATTCAGAGAAACTCACTTGCTCAATGTCACAGTTATTTTGTTGTAGAGGTAGGTTTCAAACTAACTTGTGTGTGACTCCAACAACTGTATTCTTGTGTAATACAACACACTACATAAAAACCCATCAGAGTCAACTAATGTTCATTCGTTCATTCATTTAAAAGAGTAGAACTATACAGTCAAGTACTGTGCTAGGTTTAAATAATTAAGGCTCAATCCCTGCCCTCATTATGTTAATTTTTCTTTCTTTCACCTAATTTTAAGCAATGTGAATTGAATGAAGGTGATATAATAAAAAGCAACTCCTACAAAACAATAACAAACCAGACAAGCCAATAAAAAAGGAAAAAAGTTAATTTATTTTATAAAAAAACCAAACAGCCAATAAACATATATATGAAAAGGTGCTCAACATGCTTAGGTACTGAGGAAATTCAAATTAAAGCAACAATGTGCCACCATTATCCGGTCATCAGAATAGCTAAAATAAACAGTGCTGGGTGCCTGTAATCCCAGTCAGGGTGGGAAAGATATCGCTTGAGTCCAGGAGTTTAAGTCCAGGCAACATAGCAAGATTCTGTCTAAAACAAACAAATAAAAACAAAACAAAAAACTAATAATACCAGCCACCAGACTAACTAAAGAGACTAATAATATCAAATGATGCAGTCAAGGATGTGGCACAATTAGAACTCTCACAGACAGCTGGTAGGAGTGTAAATTGGTAAAATCATTCCGGAAAACTCTTTGGCAGTTTACATACTATAATGGATTACATACATACCCTCTGTTCTCAGCATTTCCAAATCCTAGGTACATAAAAAATGCATGCTTATGTTCACCAAAAAATAAGTACAGGAATATTTATACCTGCACTACTTGTAACAGTCAGAAATGCCTAAATTTATATTAATAGGCTATATAAACAAATTATAGCAAGTTCATAAAGTGAAATGTTATATAACTGCACTGTTCAATCATGTTAATTAGCAAGATTAAATAAAACTAAAAATTCAGTTCCTCAGTCACACTAGTCACATTTCATAAACTCAATAGTCACATTCAGCTAGTAACGACTACACTGGACAGAACAGATAGAATGCATTTTCATTACCACAGAAAGTTCAATGGGGCATATAGCAATGAGAATAAACTGCAATTGTAGGTAGCAACATGGATACGTTCCACAAACACTACATTGCATGAAATAAAGCAGAAAAAAAGGAATATATATACATACAAACACACAATATCTCCATTCATACCAAGAACAAACAATAACAAAACTGATCTACATTATTAGAAGTAAACATAGAGGCCACACTTTGGAGTTTAGGAGTGTGTACTGAAAGGGAGAATCCAGAGCCTTCCAAAGTTCTGGTCATACAGATCCAGATCAAGAAATATGGATGCAAATGTGCCCACAACAGAAAAATGCTTGAGAATACCGATGATGTGTATACTTTTCTGTAAATAACTGAAGTTCAATAAAAGTTACCAAAAAAGAAAAAATAAATCAGTTTCAGTCTATTGCTGAAGTCTTCCTTTGTTTCAGAGTTCTCCTTTGATGAAAATGAACTCAGATATTCATTCAGATACGCAATATGGCATGTCTTGGGATCACGGATTAATTAGTCAAGAAAAGGGATTTTTAAAAATCTCATAGTTATCTTCTATTTTGTACATGGTTGTCATGGGTATAAAATAAATAAAGAACTGCACTGGACAGAGTGAGGAGAAGAAAATGTGGCTAGAAAGTATTTGTAACATATTAGTAAAGAAAATATACTAGAAAAGGATTTTGAAAGTTGATGTAGTTACCAGAAATTCCCCAATGATTCAACTCCCAATAAGAGTCCTAGGGAGAAAGAAGAAAGTGGTAAACCAATGTCAGAAAAAGAGGTGGTTGATTCATCAAGTTGGCCATGAAAAGCTCCCAGATTTCTCTAGACTACTAAAAAGAAAATACTCAAAGATTTGTAGAAGAAAAAGTGGAAAGTTACCTTATAAAAAAAAGTACAGGCTGTTTTTGGTGCCCCGTAGCCAATAATCAAACAAAAATCACTATCACCCACAAAAACCTGCATCTGATATTGAACTTTGAACATCCAAAGAACCCACCATAGATGTAAATATTGTAATCACTTATGGGATTTAGATGTAAAGAAAAAAAAATTCCTGTTGGCTTAGAGACCATCATCAAAGCAAATCTGCTATTTAGTGTCCTTTTTCTCCCTTTTAATTTCATAGGTGCTGTAGAATAGACAAAGGTCAAGAAAGGTAGCTTCAGTAAATTATAACAAGGTACTTTTAACAACAATTTCATCCCTTTTTTAGACTATTGGAGTTAGAGAGTCAGTATGAAGAAAAATAGTGTTGAAAAGGATTTTAGAGGTTGTCTAGGTTTATTTTAGCAAAATAGCTTTAAAGAAGTTCACATGTTAAAAATACATTATATTTTGAACACATCCAGATAAGGATTTCTCTACTTTGGTATCCCATTTCAATGACTGTCACTCTGAGGTTTTTCTTAGCTATCTTCTAATCTGGTTACACAGTTTAAGTTACTTCCTGTTTGTTTTATTCTTAATAAAGATGGAAAGTTAGCAGTATTCATTCTCTCCATAATGCCAATTCATCTTATAATAACTTCCAAACTTTTAAAAATAATTTACAAGTCATTTTCACAAACATTATCTACTTAATCCTTGATACAATCCTATTATTATTTGTCCCATTGCATAGATGGAGAAATTCAGGCTTAGAGAATAATTCTTTAGGGAGGAAATGGGACAATCCCAAAGTTACTACATTCAGTGTTTGGGTTCAAACTCAGCTAGCTACACTTCATGTATAGCTAAGACACTAATCTAACTCCTTTAATTCCTCCCTCTCTAGAATAAGAAATATTTTAGGAAAGGCTTAGCAAATGCTAAGTAAAACCTGAGAGCTTATTTGTATAGAGAATCCATGTTTCATTTTATTTTCTAAATCGACTGTGGACTTTTGCAGTAGAGATTTGTGATTTGTGCCAGCACAATTCCCCCTCTTCCACCAACTGAATTTCATTTAGGGACTGTCAATCAAATTGCTCAGTCCTCCTGTGTCCAAAGAGCACAGAAAATCCAGGCTATACCAAACAGGCACTTTTTCCAAGGAATCTGAATCTTGGGTGGGTGACAGAAAATTGAAAATAGCCAGAATTCATCCATCTCACAGATGAGTTTCCCTGCCTGCCCTAGTTTCCAAGAGTTCATCCTTCAGCTTCGTCCTCATTTTTCTCAGTGAGCCCATATTTCCATAAAATTATTTTATCTACTTAAGTTAGCCAGCAACAGCTTCTGTTGCTTGCAAGCAGAGAACCTAGACTGATACAACTCTTCAGAGGAATAGATAAAAATATATACTTACTAGTTCTGCCTTTATTATGTTTCTAATACAGGTAGAAAACATTAAAATAAAATCAGCTGCTTAGTATTTTGTAAACTAAGAAAATCCCCCCGTGTTGCAAAAGTAATAACTTTTTATTCAGTCGATCAAAGGCAGGAATAAGTTGGCAAGTTCTCCAGAATCTTGGCTACGTTTTTCTTTTGGAAAATGAGAAATGGTTTCTGAGAACTTGGCTTTTTCAGGAAAATTCGGAAAGCGTCAAATATGTTTAATGAGGGACTTTCCCATGACAAGTCCTTTCTTAGAATGCCCAGAGCCCCTCCATGCCTGGTTAAAGGGAAACACAGATGTCCGGCCTCCAAATGCCTGGCCAGTTAGTCAAAGACAGCTGCGTCCTAGGTGTTAAATGAGCACTGGTAATCAAGGCTTTTGAGTTTAAAAGGAGAAACTGGTTTACAAAACAAAAGTGAAATTGTTCACTCAACATTAGCACAAGACTATGTTTTCTTCAATTCCTGTCTTAAATTCACTGCCTGAAGAAGCATTTAATCAGATTATTTTCTCTTCCTGAAATTGGCAAAGGGAGTAAAGGCTCATAAATACTTCCAAATAGCCGTAAGAATACACTGATTTAGCAGTTGACAGAAATTATAAGTCAACTATAAGGAATACCAGAATCTGCTATTTGGAGCAATTCACTCAAAGAACAAAAAAGCTTCGACAATATGTCTGGCATATTGAGGAGACAAATAATTATAAAATCAGAAGCTTGCTTACTGTAAGGTAATTTGCAACCTGATTGAGAAAATAACGCAAGCATATATGAAATAACTAACAACAGGCAATGCAGAAAGAACTCCAACTGCCTGGTACAGACAATTAGTACATAAAAATTCAGGGTTCTAAACCCTGAGAACCACTTCCCAAAGCTATCATTCAAGACAGTTTCATAGTCATATTAACACAGAGACTTCATATCTCTTCCTTTTTATTAATAGGTGATTTCAGGATCAAAGCAAAGACTCACCTGAAGAGCACAGAGCATGTCTGTATAAGATAGGAAGCCATAAAAAACAGTGGCAAAAATTCTTTGGGAAAGAAACAACAGAGTAATCTCACAGTCAAATGCCTTGCACTGAGTGGAGTCTTACACGTATCTTTTGATTTGATCAAGTAACACATATTTAATCCCTTTCATCATTAGCTATCAACAGCTGTGTTCAGGGAAAAGACAAAATAATATTTAGGAATCAACAAACCAGTTCACAGTATACTCAGAATTCCTAAAATGTATGTATTCTCACCTGGGCTGAATCCAAGCAGCTCACCTGTAAACACTACTTACTTGGCAAAGAAAGTCCAAGAACATAACAACAGATACACACTCAAGGAAGAGTTAAACTTTATTTTGGTAAAAGTATGCAGTTTATTACAATTTATTACAAGCCCCTTTCTGAATTTACAATCCCTGATTGGACCTGGCCTCGCCCCGACCACTGCACCCTCCAGTCAGCTAAATAAGAATCCCGGTATTCTTGTGTAGCATTCCCAAAGCTAGAACCAATTTCACAGCAAGCAAAACTGTGAACAGTTTCCCAGTTCAGAAAAGGCCATATAACTTGTAAGCTATGCTTTGCTTTATAAAATGTACGAGCTCAAAAGCAAGTACAAAGTCATGCTAGACAGGAACAGAAAATGTTTTAATTAATGCTACTACCTATAGATTATGACCAGCATGATGGCAGGTGTGGAAAAGCTTTTTATAAAAACCAAAATGTTTATTTATTTTATATCTTTAGTGCCACAAAATAATACAAACCAGAATGTGGTACTGTGGTTACACTCTGTGTAACTGCTAATCAAGTCCTATAGATTATAAAATAGAGCATTAGCTTTATAACCAGAAATTTTTGTAGAAAATTTTAACCCAAACCTAAATTATTATTCAAGGTCATAAACACAAGAAAATAAAATTCAAAGTTAATCTGAATTTGAGATATTTCACAAGCACATCCCAAACCGTTTTCCAGTCCTCCTCTATAAGAATTCTGCTCAAGTTAAATTGGCTGATTTCTATATTGCATGCATATACCTTCTTCTGAACATTTACCCTAGCCATTCCTTCTCCTCCAAAGTGCTGCTCCCTCTGATATGCCCTTCCCTCTTTTTCAATTGTAAATTCCTAGTCAATCTTGATTAAACTTCTCTGTATCCCTCATCTCTACATTTGTTCCCTTATGCACAGAGATTTCAAAAGTTATTTGCTGAGTCAAATAATCATTTCAATAATTTGGAGGCAGAAGAGGAGATGGTTAGTTATTCAAGTTCACAAATGATTTACCTATTCATAAAACAAGTGCTTTAGAATATCTACTATGTACAAGATATAATGCCAGGGGCAATGAAGAATACAAAGAAGGAACTGACCATAGATTTACTTTCATGGATCTTAAAATCTAGTCAGGAAAATAAGATCAATACCCAAGTAACCATAAGCAATACAAACTGGACAATTAGAAATACTCCACTATGGTTTATGCTAAAGAAGAGTAGGATTGCTTAACAATATGCAGGAGGAGTAGAGAACAACTCTTGGAGAAAGCAGCACTTGAGTTGAACAGGAAGAAGACATTATTTCCTTAATAAGCGTTAACAAAGGGAAAGAGTGGGCAGAATTCAGGAAGTTATTGGATGAAGAAAGGGAACAACGATGCTTTAGAGTTAAGTATATGAAGTAGAGAAAACGAAACAAATGTGAAAGTAATTTCTATTATGAATTAAAGAGATTAAACATGAGAAATTTGGAGGTCATTACACACTGATGTCATGATGTTAGGCAGTCTGTTAAGTAACCAAAAGATATGGAAAGATTTCACAGGATAACTGTGGTATGAGAAAAATCCTTTTTATTGTAAAAGTTTATTTTATTTTATTTTGAGTTGGAGTCTCACTCGGTCGCCCAGACTGGAGTGCAGTGGCCGCTCCCAGTCACCGCAGCCTTGCCTGCTGGGCTCCGGCGATCCTTCCGCCTCAGCCTTCCGAGTAGCCAGAATTATAGGCGTGCGCTACCACGCCCGGCTGATTTTTTGATTTATTGTAGAGATGAGGTCTCGCTGCCCAGGCGGATCTTGAACCCGCGGGCTCAGGCAATCCACTCACCTCAGTCTCCCAAAGGCGCAGGACTACAGGTTGAGCCACCGAGCCCGGCTCATAAAATTTTATAATGTCTTTTTTTTTTTTTTTGAATTGGAGTCTCACTCTGTCGCCCAGGATGGAGTGCAGTGGCACACTCATGATCACTCCAGCACTGACCTGCTGGGCTCAAGAGATCCTTCCACCTCAGTCTTCCAAGTATTTGGAACTACAGACATGTGCTGCCAGCCCAGCTAATTTTTTTTCATTTATTGTAGAGATGAGGTCTCACAAAGTTGCCCAGGCTGGTCTTGAACCCATGGGCTCAGGCAATCCTCTCACCTCATCCTCCCAAAGTTCTGGGATTACAGGCTTGAGCCATTACACCAGCCTATGCACAGTCATGAGAGGATGTGAGTAGTAAAGACACAAAATGTCTTAGGGTTAATGTGAAAGTAATTAGGCCTCCTGGACCCTCCTCAGGGGTCTCAATAATCCCCAGGAATGCCCAGGTCACATTTTGAGAGATGCTAATCTAGAATAATTGCTAAGAGATTTATTTATGAGCCAAGCTCATTTTTAAAATTTATTAGAGACAAGGTCTCGCCAAGCTGCCTAGGCTGGTCTCGAACTCATAGGCTTAGGCAATCCTCTCATCTCGGCCTCCCAGAGTTCTGGGATTACAGGCTTGAACCATTGTGCCAGCCTATGATGTCATTTTATAACCGAAGAGTATTCAACACAGTGAGGTCTACTTAATCAGAACTGTCATAAAGAGCTAAAATAACAGTGTTAAATACTCTTCAATGTGTTATGTGAACAAGGCATAAATTCCATTCAATCTTCTCCATGGACGTGATTGTATAATAAATGATCTTCATACAAAAATCTAACACGGCAAGATCCTAAAGAATTCTTCTGGAACATTCAAGAAAGATTGTTTTGAGTGAAATGCAGGGAGATTGTATTATGTTATAAAGTTATAAATTGGCAGTGGTGTGTGTTTGCGTACGTGTATGTAGTACACATGGTAACTCAACCAGAATTCATCAGATCATCATATTATCAACTTACTATAGACTGGAAAAGTCACTGGGATTAAAAAACAAACAAAAACTCCTTCAACAGAATTGTCTCACAACTGCAAGGAAATAAACATGCCATCTATTTCAGAAACCACTGACATTTCTTGGGGTAGGTTGGGGGTGGGGGGAATCTTTATCCTTTAAAGTTTAGCCTGCTTAGAAATATACACACAGCTTGATTTAGCTCCAGTACCACGTTCCTGGGCTCACAAAACTGGGCCATCTTTTTTTTACTCTTGAAAATAAAAGCAGGAGGGTTTATTTGAAAAGGGTCTCTCTGTTGTGGAGAGACTCCTGCTGCCATTGGGAAACTAAGTGAGAAAATACCAATTAAACAAGAAACCACGAGTTAATACCAAAGAAACATCCAATAAAAATAAATGCCTGGTTTTAAGATAATTTGACATTTTTAGAAGCCTTGAGGTGGTAACAGAAGTGAAGGTATACAGAATTGCCTTATTTTACCTAGGGATTCATTTTTGTGAGTCAAATCTCAGTTGAGTCACACTGGGCATCCCAACTTCTTGCCATTAATACTGTCCCTGGTACATGGCAATATCCTTCAAAATAGACTTATCAAGAGTACTAGCCTGAGCCCACGGGTTCGAGACTCACCTGGGCAGGTGAGACCTCATCTCTACAATAAATCAAAAAATTAGCCGGGCGTGATAGCATGCACCTGTAGTTCCAGCTACTTGGAAGGCTGAGGTGGAAGGATCGCTGGAGCCCAGCAGGTAGAGGCTACAGTGGCCGGGAGCGGCCACTGCACTCCAGTCTGGGCGACAGTGAGACTCCAACTCAAAAAAAAAAAAAGAGTACTAAGAGAATGAAAATTCTTTTTGAAGGTTCTAAAATAATTATAGGTACAAATATAGTGGTTTGTCAACAAAAGGTAAGGCTTACTATAAGATTAGTACATACAAATCCTGAGCAAAGACAGCATCCATGGGGTAGTACTAATAAAGGAGGTGGGAAGAGAGTAGATTACAAAGACATTTCTACAAATTCCAAAAAGATTTCCCTTTCCTCATGCTGGGGGCCTCAGCACAGGCTGTCACGCCCTAGGTGATCTTCAAACCCTGTCTAGGAGTTTTCTGTAAGGCAACTGCAGCATAAATTCATACATGAGACCACCCTCACATGTACCAATTTTGTTTGGTATTGCATCTCAGTAATATTAAGGAGGCAAGCAATTATTTGTTGTATCTGTTGTTTTCTCCTGGGGAGGAAGAACTGGTTTTCTATTTCAACTGACAAATAATGCTAGAAGATACTGGAAGAATTTGCTTGTTTTCTAAAAAGTTTAAATTTTAACTTTTCTTTTCTTCTTTTTTAGAGTTGGAGTCTCACTCCGATGCCCAGGCTGGAGTGTGGTGGCATGCTCACAGTCACCACAGACTCGACCTGTTGGGCTCAGGTGTCCTTCTACTTCAATCTTCCAAATAGCTGAAGTACAGGCATGCACCATCACACTCAGCTAATTTTTTTGATTTACTGTAGAGACAAGGTCTTGCTACGCTGCCCAGGCTGGTCTTGAACCCATGGGCTCAGGCAATCCTCTCCCCTCAGCCTCCCAAAGTGCTAGGATTACAGGCGTGAGTCACCGCACCCAGCACATTTAAATTTTTTAACCCTCATCCTTTCTTGGATAATTTTTAAAGTTTCCATTACTTTAACACAATTGCAGGGAGACATGTTGGAAAGGTTATTGAAAGTGACAGATGGGACCATTTTGAAATAACATGAAACCTGTGGTACTACTGAAAGAAAGTCACGAAATTCAAAATTAAACTAGACAGAATGGTCTGAAGTTGTTTTTGTTCTTTTTCAATGAAGCACAAAAAGTGGGAGGTTAAAGCAAGGCTACTGCCTCTTTGAATTCCCCCACTTTGAGCAATTTATATGGTACTTATGAACTGTCTCCTTCACAATATAATGTGCTCCCTACCTCAAGTTTTAAACTTCCACATATTTACTGTTGAACATCCAAATATGCCTTTCTTTGACATCACTAAGAATGCAACTTTACTTTTTATAGGTGTAACTAAAGACTTGAGAAAAAGACATTTATAAACAACTTTCTGTCCATTAAAAGTCCCATTTAGAATGAGATGAAAAATGTGTATCTCAAAAACCCACTACACATTCCAGGTATGCTAAAAGAGCATTTGTATTGCCATATTATTGCGAATCGTGCAGACAAGTGTTCCAGTGAAGAGTCACACCTACCTTATTGTGCTCATACTTGTATGGGATCTTGAGTGTATCCATGGCTCTGATCATGGCCTGCATGGCCGTGAAGATGTTCTGATACACCAGCTTGGTAAAGCCCCTTTTGTCTTCATCAGAGTATCCCGACCCGTGGATGATTCTCATCTGCTTGATAAACGTACTCTTGCCACTCTCTCCCGTCCCTGGAAGATGGACAAAAGCAGCTCATCAGACCACAATGCCTTCTCAATCTCCCAGATAAATCAACTAGATACAGTGCCTCGGATCTGACATCCCCAAATGGCCTGGCAAGAGGAGCATGACCCAAAGAAAAAAACGCCATCTATGGCGAACACTTAGCAGAACTGAAGGAGAGCTCATTCAAGAAAACAAAAACCTCTTTGGAAGCCACTCAGCATAGAATTTTGATAGTGATTTGTAACCATGCATCTTGTAAGAAACAATGGCAACAACAGCATCTCTTGAACACAATAAAAACTTGACAAAGCTCTCTTCCCTGGAGAATATTTGAAAGGCTTCCAGGACACTGGGTTGATTAGCCAGGATTTGGATCTGGAAATGACAGTGCACTTACACAAATGCAAATGTTATCTGGAGAGAGATAAGAAATAAAGGCCTAAAATTTTCTAGCCAACTTTTCTAATTTTAAAATGGTGTATGTAAAGAGCACAGCATTCAAATAAGATAAGAATCATCTTTTCTAGACAGCAAATATTCACTGTATTTATTTCTAGAGAGTTTGACTGCCTAAACTATTTCAAAAAAGCATCTAATTAGGAAAGTCACAATGGCTCTTCTTCCTTCTGCCCATTCTAAACCAATAACATGATACAGAAATTTATTGTTATTGAATTTTTCTTCTATGCTGTCCCCTTTTCCATATCTTTAATATTTCTTTTATGTTACCATAAGTCTTAAGGTAATCGCCTAACAGTTATAAATGTCCATGGGAAGAAGGAAAGACAGAAGGATGAGATCATTCACTGAATGGCAACATCTTTCTTCTACAAGGAATCTAAATCTATGAATCTAAAAAGTTCATTTTTCTAAATGCAAGTACCTATTTTCATATGTCCCTTCTCATTCCCTATTTCTCATTCCTTTTCAAATTTCCTTGAGATTTCCAAAATTATAAAGGGTTTTGCCTTCCCCCAAAATTGTGAAAAAATAAAAGTACCTATTTGGCTTTTTCTCAAGGTTGAGAAAAAGGAAGGAGGGACAGTGGGAGGGAGAGACAGAAGGAGGGGAAGAAAAGGGAAGGAAAAAAGAAAAGAGAAAAAACTAAAAGTTAGGAATACAACATCTGTCTTAATTTCATTTTGCTTTTCTGATGGTTGGATTTCATTACTATCTTTATAAACAATCGCAAAATTTCAATTAAGTACTACAATTTCCATAGAAGCACTATTAAATGACTACAGATGTCTTGATAAATACAGAACCACCACACAGTTACAATGAAAGATGATTTCTAGCCTGGGTATTACATCAGCTGATTCCTTTATAATTTTCCTATTACTTTAAATAAACTTATCTGGAATTCCTTGAAATATAGATTAACAACTACAATGTAAATGCTATCAGACCAGTTTAATAGAATTATTCCACAGTTTAAAATGAGTATTTTATAATTCCAACCATGAATGCTGGAGGAACACTTAAAATATATAAATCTACCATCTCTAGTAGAAATAAAGCTAGAAAATAGTTTCTCATTATCAAGAAACAATTTATAAAAAGAAACTAGTATCTTTTACTAGTGTCAACTGCTCTCCCAAGCAATTAAAAGTATATAAAAAAACCAATCCAGGTTGCTTCTTTATAATCACTATTCCAGAGCCAAAGGTTTGCTCTAAGGATCCAAGTGTAGACATAATCAACAAATCAGAATCTCTGCAAGTTTTTCTACAACAAAAACAGAAGAGCTCTTAATTTGTGAGGTTAATGGTATAAGAAGAATAGGAAAGGGAATCAGGTAAATGGGTTCTCTTTCTCCTGATCCCCTGAGAAATTATTATACATTTATGACACCCCCTCCCAAACCCCCCAAAAAGAGAAAACAAAAAACAAGAAAGTACCAGACAGAGCATAAATTATGTTGGCTTGTGTTTCATTGAAATCATTTTAAGCAAGAGCAGTCAACACCTAGCACCTCTTTGGATCTGAGCCTGTGGGTACCATCCACATGCTAGACATCACACTAATGTAGACTCCAACTAAGAGCAGAATGTGAGTGAATGGGAAGGTATCAAGAGGAAAGAAAAAATAAATTTAAAAAGTAACTCTAAAGTAAGATATTTTCCTGTTGCCAGAAACACATGCAGGGACCCCTTCTCCACCTTCTTGTCTTGCTGAGTACCCCCAGGAGGCTGACTGGTAGAGATTTCATCAACAGCTCTAGTATCGTCTGTCTTCTGCTAAGAAGAAGCCAGAGAGCAAGACAAAAGGGGGCATTTATTCTCCCAGGTCCCTCCCGGGTAGGGGGGGAGCATAGGTGAATAATGTCCCCTTTAAAAGGGACCAGCTCTCGCTGCTTGACTTTCTCTCTACAGTTGCCCTCTCTGGGTTCCAATAACTGCTCTCTCTCTTTACCCAGCTATTGTTTGGCCCCAGGTTACTGCACCAGCCTTTACAGGCTACTTATGCCTGGTCCATAACTTTGTAAACAGTTCCTTTATAACCCTCTCCTCAATCACCCCTTTGGAGCATGCCATATGTTTCTTGTTGGAACTCTGAACCAGTACAAATACCAAGAAGAAAGCAGGGAACAATTAACAGGACAAAGGTCACAGAAGGCAAGGGAATGGAGTGTATACTCTCTTCCTCCTCCGTTCTGTTCTCTATAAATCTTATTTATCAAAGATATTCAAGTTTATAAAGTACTTTCTATTATATAACTTACACTCATGGCTCTCTTGTAGGCCAGTCATGATTGAGAAACAGTTGTCACCAAGCTAAAGGAAAAAACGGTAAGAGCCCAAACCAAATCCAGTACTGCTAACTCTCCCCA
Organism: Carlito syrichta; assembly: GCF_000164805.1. Taxonomy (NCBI): domain Eukaryota; kingdom Metazoa; phylum Chordata; class Mammalia; order Primates; family Tarsiidae; genus Carlito; species Carlito syrichta. Next base: position 537,816 of record NW_007246185.1, read on the forward strand.
AAGTACTAATAAATATGGTACATATCTCTCTATCTCTCTCCCCCTCCCTCTCTCTCTCTCTCTCTCTCTAATCTCCAATACAGAGACATGGAACAAAATGGTTTCTACCTCCTGAGTACCCCCTTACTCATGAAGTTAACAGAAACAGACTAGGGTGCCACCCTGTGCAAGCACTTTGAAATACATTGTCATTTTATCCTCTCAAAAATCAGATAGGTATCTTTATCTTCATTCTTGGAGAGGTGAGGCAATATGGCTAAAATGATATGGCTAGGAATAGGCAGAGCCAGGGCTCAGACCTGGCATGATTTTCAGTTTCACAACCACCCTAAATCAGGACAGTTCACTTCTATTGCCCACACTTTAAAAAGTCTGTCTGGCTTTGACTACACACAACCTGCCTCCATTTAACCTAAATTTCTGAATACAACTTCAATTAATGGGGGCCTATTTTGAATCTTGGATCTATCTTCCACTTGACCAGTTGTCCGCCTTCCAGGTAAATTTCACTCATAAACTTAATGCTCAAATTTTGATTTTATTATACACACGCTATAAATTCACAGTGAAGGTAAAGCTTCATGTAAGAGAAAAATCTCTTTAATGTAAATTCTGTAGGTAAAATGATAAAAGTACAAAATTAAAGTAGTCTTGTACTAAAATTGAATTTAGTCAAAAACAAAGTATAATATATCTCAATATCCATGAGAGACTGGTCCCAGGACACCTCTACTTGGATACCAGAATACAAGAATGCTCACGTCTCTAATACAAAATGGCATAATATTTGCATATAACCTATGCACAACCTTCTGTACACTGTAATTCATCTCTAGATTACTTATAATACCTAATACAATGTAAATACTATGCAAATATTGTTACATTGTATTGTTACTGCTATTTTTGAAAGTATTTTCAATTAAAGGCAGGGTGGGGTGCCTCATGCCTGTAATCTCAGCACTTTGGGAGGTGGAGGCTAGAGGATTGCCTCAACCCAGGGATTTGAGGCCAGACTGGGCAACTTGGCAAGATCTCATCTCTACAATAAGTCAAAAAATTAGCCAGGCGTAGTGGCACACGTCTCTAGTTCCAGCTGCTTGGAAGGCTAAGGCAGAAGGATCACCTGAGCCCAGCAGGTCAGGGCTGTGGTAGCCGTGAAAATGCCACTGCACTCCATCCTGAGCGACAGAGTGAGACTCCAACTCAAATATACGAATGAATGAAAGGATGAATGAACGAATATTTTCAATCCAAGTTTAGTTGAATCTACAGGTCCAGAACCTATGAATAAGGAGGGCTGACTTACATGTAGACTAAAATATGAACAAAGTAAAAAGCTCAGCTTCTTAGTTCCAGAGTTCTATCATGAAGACACATAAATTAACCTTAACAAATGTGTACGCCAAATTTCATGTGTCCTTCTCCTATTTTTACAGAATTATACAATACTCTCAGAATTTAAATGGACATTTTAACAATCTAGCCATGATTAGTATGAAAAAAAATTGGGGTACAATAAAAAACAGCTGTTCACAAATTATATTAAACGATATTGTTTCCTAAGGCTACATGAAAAGTATACAAGATTTCCCAATTCTCTATCTCTGCTTGAAAGAAAGCAGACTTTTCTACTACTAGTAAATTGTTTCATGAATTCAGTGATGACTAATATCTTTTTCACAGCACAGGGCAATGAAAAGCACAAATGACTGACCAATCTAAAGAAATATGACTTTATTTCCAAGACCACTGGTACAATAAAATCTAGAAAGGAGTCCTTACGTGAAATGTCTGGAACAGGGTGAAAGCTCTCACTTTTGCTAACTTAAATATATCTCCAATCAAGTCGCTTAATAACTTTACTAAGCAAATCAACTTACACAAGGGTATAAGTCTCTCTCCTTCAATGGTCTCTATAAATATGACTTTAAAATGTCCCTGGAAAAGTTATTTGTACCTTCAGGCAAGTATTCTGCCTTTTCTTATCCCAGTTCATCAAAATATCCAGAAATAAGACTATTTTTTTAAAAATTGTTTTTAAAGACTGTTTAAGAATCATGCTATTTAAAAAGACCTCTTCACCCAGCATGCATAACTTGTTGTGAGGACTACTAATTTGTTTTTCTTCCTTACTCACTGGATCTGGATAAAGCACAGAGAGCTATCTCCCCAGTTCATTTCACATCTTCCATCAGAACAAACATCAAATCCAAACTTAATATCCCACGACAGAGTGCATTACTTTGTAAGCTGTTAGAACACATCATATCCATATCTCCCCCACCCCCAACACACAATCTGATTCCATTTTAGGCTTTCTTGGCCAAGATGTTTTCAACATAACAGGATTCTCACATACAGGTTCTGCCACAGATTTGTATTTGTGTATTTGATTCACACAAAGCATCTATATGTTTATGCTGATTATTCTGTCACTTGCACGATGTAGTCTGCAAATAGCTCTGTCAAAAATCACCATTTATTGCTGAAAGCAATGATGGACTCATTGGTTCCTTCTCTCACACTTTAACTGGCTTCTTGGGCTACAATCTCATCAAAAGAGCTAACAAGGACAATCCACATATGTACAAGTATTGTTCAATGGCCTAAAAATGTCAGTAACTACTGTCACTGCTCTGAAGAACACTGGTGCCCACTTCCATACAAGAGCCCTGGAAAACAATCACTAAACACTATCAGGAACTTCAAGAGCCTATCTAGTTCCTCCTCCTTATTCTGAAAAATACACCTTAGCAGGGCCTCTCACAGGCTGAGTGAGTCCCATTCCGCTTCTACTTTTTTTTTTAAGTTACCAGGAAAAAGAAGAAATGTCAAAAATAGTTACGAAAACTGTGGTATTTAACGTTGTACAATGAATACATTAATTTCATCCTGCCAGGGCCTTTCATGACTGTATTGAGGTATTGTCAAGTCATCAGGAGTTTACATCTGAAGACCTTAAAGAATGCGAAGGATCAGGCCAAATGCTCCTGCCCCATTCTCTTAACTGTACCTCAGGTCCATTGGTTTAGGTCAAGGTCTGAAATATAGAATCTCAGCACCACAAAAGTTAAACTTGGATTACTTCCAAACAAACAGGGATAAAATAAAGCCAGAATTTTTAAGGAGGAATTTTCTATCTTCAAGCACATCATCAATCCACACCTGCAAAGAATTAACACCACTGAGATAAAAGTGATTTAACAACACTAAGTCAAAATGCAATCCATGTGTTGTCCACATTCTAGACTATATCTACTTTAAAATATGTGTATGCTCCTTTCTCGTATTTTTCTCCACCTAGACAAAAAGTCTACGTTTGAAACTGAGCAGCCCTACACCAAAGTCATTGTAACTTCTTCTCTTTAAGACTGTCCTGTGAGGGCAGGGGACTTAACTTTTTGTCTCCTGCATTGTCTGACAGAAGGTCCTAGACAGCTTAAAAAATGTAATCTAGAAATTAAGTGAATTTACTATAATCAACTGCAAGTGGACACAGGTTAAGTTAGTAGTAACCAGAACTATTCATAATAACTCAGTTAGCTGGTTTTTAAAAAAAGACATGCAAAATACATTGAAAAGTTAATTATTGTTAGTATTGGAAGAATATGTAGTCCTGAGCTTCTCAAAGTTATAAAGTTCAGCAGGGCTCGGTGGCTCAGCCTGTAATCCCATCACTGGGAGGCCAAGGAGAGTGGATTGCCTGAGCCCGCGCTGTTTCAAGATCAGCCTGGGCAACTTGGCGAGACCCCGTCTCTACAATAAAATAAAAAATAGCTGGGTGTGGTAGCGCGCATCTGTAGTTCCTGCTACCTGCAAGGCCGAGGCGGAAGGATCCCTGGCTCCCAGAAGGTCAACGCTGGGGTGGCTGTGAGCATGCGTGCACTGCACTCCAGCCTGGGCAAAGGAGTGAGACTCCAACTTGGAAAAAAAAAAGATATAAAGTCCTCTCAGAAGTCACCTGATCATTCACAGTTACTCAAAGACAAGAAGCAAGAGTATTTTCTTGGAGTGTCCATAGTAAGCATTTGTATAATAAAAACTAACATCACTTGGTTGCATTACCTTCTAAATATGCATAACCTTCTGAATATACCAAAAAACCATAAATTTGTACATTTTAAAATGGTGAATTTTAAGTTATATATATAAATGATATCCTGATTTTTTTAACTTTAAAAACTATCAATATAATTCATAAATAGGAATTCATTTTTCACGCTAAAAGTTTTCCCTGAGGTTGTTTTGAGCCAATCTGCCCAATTCTTCCCATGAGTGCATGTTCATTTTCTTCTCTATCTGGGTGTATTTGGAGGAAAAGTTTGAGAAACCTTGAACCCACTGATTTTTACAAAGAACTTAATCAAGGATTTTGCTGGCTAACAACTAATTAGGAAGAAGATAGACTAAAATCTACCAAGGTCAGCATTCAGGATCGACAAGGAACTCAAATGTGCCAAAAGGAAAAAAGCAAACAACCCTATTAAAAAATGGGCAAAAGATATGAATAGACACTTCTCAGAAGAAGACATACGAGCAGCCAACAGATACATGAAAAAATGCTCAGTCTCACTAATCATCAAAGAAATGCAAATTAAAACCACACTGAGATACCAACTAACTCCAGTCAGGATGATCATCAATAACTCAAAAAAAAAAAACAGATGCTGGAGAGGATGTGGGGAAAAGGGAATACTTCTATACTGTTGGTGGGGATGTAAACTAGTACAACTTCTGTGGGAAACAATGTGGCAATTTCTAAAAAAACCTGAAAATCAATCTTCCATATGACCCAGCAATCCTCCTTCTGGGAATATACCTGAAGAAACTCAAATCACTCTATGAAAAAGATATCTGCACACACATGTTTACTGCAGCATTATTCACAATAGCAAAAACATGGAACCAAATGTGATGCCCACTGAAAGTGGACTGGATAAAGAAAATGTGGTACATTTACACGACGGAATATTATGCAGCCATAAAGAAAAATAAAGTTCTTTGCAGCATTGTGGATGGAATTAGAGTCTATAATATTCAGTGATTTATCACAGAAACAAAGATCTGAGTACCACATGTACTCACTCATAAGTGGATCCTGAACATTTATCATAATACTATAAGAAAGGGATTGGCAATAGTGGGACACTGCCAGGGATGTGGGGGCACATAACATCAATAAGGGTACCCATCAATTTTACCTGTATGATAACCATGCATGTGCATGACCCTCATTTGTACTCCACATTTTTAAGATAAAATAAAACAATTTTTTTTTTAATCTACCAAGGTCTCCTATCTGTCCAGGGCTACCAAACTTGTGTCCTCCTACACCAATCATTTTTTTTTTCTATTTATAAAAGTTACAAATACTTATTACAGAGAATTCTTCTACAATTTGAACATTTTGTTATAGTTCTTTCCATTTCTTTTTTTCTTTTTTTGTAAATGTACTTTTTCTCTTCTTGTGGCACAATAAAACTGCAACAATACTTTATTGTTATTTTTCACTTAACATACTGTAATGACTATTCTGTGATATTAATTATTCCTAAAAAATGGTTAATAGTGAAAGTCTAAACTTAACATACTGTAATGACTATTCTATGATATTAATTATTCCTTAAAAATGGCTAATAGTGAATGTCTAAAATGCCATCATAAGGATGTGTGATAATGTAACAATTCCTCTGCTATAACACATTTTGAGTATTTCCAAATTTTTGCTTTTATAAACATGATCTGATAAACATCCCTGCCAAAAATCTTTGCCTGGATCTCTATTTCCTTACAACAGTATCAGAGAAATGAGGTTAGGTGCAAAGTGTAACTTTTGTAAGGCTCTGGCCACCCTGTCACTGACAACTGGCCCACTTACAGACCCATCTCTAATCCCACTTTTGAAAACACCTACAGTTTGAGACAAAACTAAATTTTATTTTAATTTACATCTTTACTTGCAAGAATTGTCTGTTGTGTCCTCAATGAACTTGCCTTTTTAATTATTTGAGGGCTAGTTGTTTTTCTTGTGTTTTGTTTTGTTTTTTTAACCATTTGATGTTTAAAAAAAATTTAATGCTTGGTTACAAATATTTCTCCAATTTGTCATTTTATTTTCATTTGTTGACAAGATTTGGTACATAAATTTATTGTATTAAGATCATTCATCTGAGTTTTCTTTTTACTTTCGTCTGTTTATGTTTATAAAAAGTCTCAAACATGTATATTATTCTAGCTTTTATGGTTTTATCTTTTATACTTAACTAATCTATCTAGACTTTATTTTGATGTGCAGTATGCAGTGATTTTTTTTACTAACTAAAAAAACTTTTTCCCAAAACTGTGCTACACTGTAAAGTCATGTGGTCACAGGAGTATTTCTAAATATCATGGAGTGCTTAACCCCAACAGGAGGGTCTTTTCATATCCCTGAGTGTGCTCCCAGATGGCGATCAAAAAATATACGGTCCATATTGAGTCTCCTAAAGCATCTCACTGACTCATTCATTCCGTTCCCTCTTTTTCCCCTTTCTTACACAACTAGCAAGTCAACACTTACCCCCTAAGCCTTATACTTTCGCTCACAACAAATTTATTTAAAGAACTCTCAAGAACAGTAGAGAAAATATTCTAGAATGTTAAAGACACTCAACCTCTCTTTCGGTTTACAAATCTTTTTCTACTTACACAACCTATTATGCAGATATTGCCTATCCAGCTCCTCCTCTTTATACCTCTGTGGCCTTGGGTAAGTGACTTATCTTCTCTAAGCCTGTTCCTTCGCCTGCAAATACCACCACCTATTTTACAGCTCTGCTGGGAATTTTTAGTGAGTTAATCCAAGTATAGTAGTGTCTGTCTATTTATTCATTATTCAAAATAATGAATAAATATGAGCGATAACTTACAATGCAAAACCAAGTGGAATACTCTGATATAGAGTGGGGGCACGGTCAAAATCTCAATAATCAAGATAAATAATATTTAGTGCAATCTTTTTAAAAATCAAAGTGCCAAAATACCCATGATGAACAAAATAAAGACAGGATCATTAACAATGCTGCACTGTACCATACTGGCACCAGAGAAGAGGCCTTCAATATGTTCCTGCAGCATATCTTTACTCATAAATTACCCTAGTCTGAGTCCTGACTCAAATCCTCCCTTCCCCCAAAATAACTGACACAACTGTCTCCAGTATTTCAATATTTAAATTTATAGCGTTTGAAGATTTTCAGCTTGAATTGTTTATTCATAATTTTACTGGGTGTACATGCTTTCAGATGACATATGGACTGACAGATGAATAATAAAATATCTGATAGACATGGGTGCTACGTATTAAAAAGTTAAAGGATAATGAAGTACAGAACAACCTGCTGCTGCTTTAATTTGAGAGACCAGGAAGAACCTTTCTAAGAAGGTGCAATGAAGCAATATTTGAATACTCAAGAACCAGCCACAGAGAGAATTAGAAGGAAACAGCATTCCAGGCAGTGGACCAGCTGACATGAAGGCTAAAGAGTGAACAAACTTAGCTGGCACAGTGGAGATACGATATTAGGGTCATTGTGGCGAGGCATACTAGGTGGCAGGGAAAGCAGTGGGAGGTCAGACAGGAGCACTGGCCACAGAAGCGGAGGCCAAGTCACCTGGAGCGTTGTTATGTATTGCAGGAAACAAGTTGCATTTTTATCGAAGTGCACTGAACAGCTTTGGAGAGTGAAGTGGTATGATTTGATTTAAACTAAGTGAAGAATAGATTGTGAGAACAAGTCAGTAGAATATTCTAGTAATCTAAAAACAAACCAAAAAATCCTAAAGATGCTTAGATGAAGATGGCAGGAGGAGTGCCAGAGAAGTGATATATTCTGGAGATGGATGAGCTATGAGTGGTAAAGAAAGGAGATGAAATAGGTAGAACCCCAGGCTTTGCAGCCTGATGGATGAAGGTCCTTGACCTTTAGAGAGGCTTGAAGAGGAAAAGGTTTGGGGAAAGGAAAGTACATTCCGTTCGAAATGTGTATTCACTTGAATGGAAAACACTTTTTATACACCTATACGGTTCACCACATTAACATGGAGGACACCCATGAAAACAGAAGCTGTGATTTGTGTCCTACATTCACTGGGCCTGAAGCAAAGGCAAGGACACAGCCATGACTGAGTGCCTTGCGCTAATGGGTGAGTCAGAACAGACTGCAAAACATGGGTTATGATTTCACTTCCTGTAAGATAAATCACCTTAACTAAAGAAAAGGTAAGAAACTTTCTGCCTCTAAGTCACACCCCCACACACACACTTATTTATTTATAAAGTGGCATCATTGCTACATCTTCACTGAACAATACTGGAATGCATAAAGATATTATTAAAACATCAAGTCATAATAATAAGAGCACTTTAACAAGTGGGAATCCTTCAGACTTAATATCCACCCACAGAATTTAACATTGATTTTTTTTTCCAGATAATAAAAAATATCTACATGTACAACCCAGATTGTTAGGTCACATAAATCTAAACTGCATAATTTAAAAATGCAGTAGGGGGGGAATGATGTGATGCACTTTTGAAAAGCACTCTGAAGTTCTCATAAAACCTGCAAATAATTCCTCAGGATAGAATAGTTCATGTGACTCCCCTCAAAAGGGAGCAGAGGAAAAGGTCTAAGACTGATGTGAAATGTCATTTTTCACCTTACTTCGTATTCATCAGATCAACTATAGGTAAGGGTGTGCCCGGAAAGAGCACCTGCTAAAGTCAGGGGCTCCCCAGTCCTGCCCCACTGGGAACAACCATCTACACAGGACCACCTGGCTTCCGAGAGCCGAAGATGAGCATAAGGGCCTGGATAATCTCAAGCATTCTCTCTAGCTACAGGATTTCATGACCATTTTCCATCTCTGTATGTTGTTGTACAGCATTAAAGACTGTTTATTATATTTCTCATGAGGCAGGAAAAATCTTCAACTAGCATTCACTGTGTATTCAAATAATAATTCACATGAGTTGATAAAAAGATTATAGTCGTCTTCTTTCAAGGTTAACATGTCAAGATTTTTTTTTCTTTTACTAATGTGGATCTCCACTTTGTGCCTCTAAAAATAATTATCTTTTGAGGTAGGGGAATTAAGGTGCTAGAGGGAGCGAGACAAGTACCGCTCCAATTAAGAGAAGCAATGATCTGGGAAGTCTCACAAAATACACAGGTTTTCAGATTACAGAACATAGCAATGCTCTGTGACCTAATATAATCCCAATAATTCAAATAATGACATTGAGAATGCTAAGAAGTACTATATGTTCAGGTCTGCCTAATATACATAAAGTTATTAAATAATCTGGAAGAGAATGTATTATGGAAAAGAATAGTTACTTAACATATTCACGTAGAGCAGTTATTGACCTTTGGGGACTTTTAGAAGTCTACTGTTCACGTGACATTTGACAAAAACTTAACTTAAAGGAAGAGAAAAAGCACAATTCACTCACACACAAACACACGACAAACCTATGCATTGTTCACATTTTTAAATTCTCTCAGGAGAGAATGTTGATCAAAAAACCTGCAGTACCTGCTGGGGGCATTAATACCACCCAGCAAGGACTTTTGAAAATAACCATTTCTGAAGAGTGAATTTGGGAGAATTCAACTATGCCATGGAGGGATGCAATAGGAAATGATTTGGGTTCCCACTTCTCCTAGAAACCTTAAAAAAAAATTTTTTTTTAAGATTCAGTTTTTTGAAAAAGCTGAGACATACCATTGGAAGTAGAAAATGGTCCGAGTAGATGCATTCAGTGCTCAGGGAACAATGAATATAGTTATAATACATGAAATTCCCTTGTTCTTTTAGATCTGTTACTCCAAAGCAATCCAATGATGCTTCTTGTACATTCACACATGTGCTCCAAAAAGAATGGGGCAACATCTGGTACCACCAATTTTGATGTCAAGACAATTTGACCAGCCAGTTTATGGCTTGTTTCATTAACTTAAATTTTGTCCTCTAATTAATTTTGCCTGATGGCCATATGTTCCTCCAGGATTCAATTCAGTGACAGAAACAGACACACAACAGAATGATAACAGAGCAGGGATCTTCTCATCTTTTCCTCTTAAGTTTTTTTCAAAAATAGCCATAGTCAATCTGAGCCTGAAATAAGTGCCCTTTTCCTTACTCTTATGTAAACTGCATATGGAAATATGCCTTCTTCCTGCAAAGAGAAGGGTCTCTTCTCTTTGCTCAGAAGGATCACACCTTGAAATGTATAGTTAATAAGCAGAAATAAAAAAGGACATTCTTACAGCCCGATTTGCTCCTCGAGGAAGTAAAATTAAAGAAAGTACATTGGTGCATTTTATTATTGTTTAGTAAGGCTTACACACATGATGATTTCCTACCATTTGACTAATAAAAAGAGAAGTGAAACCAATTCCCTCTTAATTTAAATTAAGCCTCTCTTCTTGTTCCACAACCCAGGGAATTGATCCAAAAAATAAAAACTAGAGTTAAAGGGGAAGAGCCAACATAATCCAAGATATAATGTATGCCTCTTGGAATAGATATTAGTTTAAGCCACACAACAAATGCTGTCTAAATGGGAGGCTGAGGTGAGTGGATTGCCTGAGCCCGCGGGTTCGAGACCCGCCTGGGCAACTTGTTGAGACATGATCTCTACAATTAATCAAAAACATTAGCCGGGCGTGGTAGTGCGTGCCTGTAGTTCCAGCTACTTGGAAGGTTGAGGCGGAAGGATCGCCGGAGCCCAGCAGGTCGAGGCTGCGGTGGCCAGGAGCGGTCACTGCACTCCAGTCTGGGTGACAGAGTGAGACTCCAACTCAAAAAAAAAAAAAAATTATGGTTGCATCTACTCGGATGTGATTTTTTTTTTAATAAACTGACCTCATAATATATAAGTATAATATCTGAAGAATTATACTGAATGTGGTTTGAAGAAAGAAAGAAAGAAAAAAAATGACCAGGAACAAACTATTTTATATGCAAATATAAAATGCTTTCTGCAATGTTTTCCCTGAAATGTTTCATCACACAAAAGGTAGAAAAGTCATTAAGGCATCTAATGAAAGCAGTGTATCATCTAGAGTTTGCTTGCTTAGTAGAACCAATAAAGAAATTAAATCAAATGGATGCAAAACACGGAAATAAATCCAAAAAGAAAAAATATGGGATCACGAGGCATTGTTAAGTTGGGTGATATTTCCAGGTGTTTGTAAAATTAGACACACTAAGAATTGGGGCAGGACTTCAAAAACCAAAAGCTTTAGCTTAAAGCTGACACTGAAAGAATGACTTGGTTATCCTGTTGTCTACCTATGACTTTCCCAAATATACCCACCATCAACTTTTTTTAGAAGCCTATTAATACACTACATACTAAACGTTATGGATGTTATAACATTCTGGATATTCCACAAACTACAGTTGAGAACACAGAGGTGGGAAAATTCCCCTGACCATGTTTTTTTTAAATGTAGTCTTCTTAACAAATATTATTGCTGAGATGATTAAGTCATTATTACTGCTTGTACTGTACTATAACAAGGGCCATAAGAATTTTATTAAGTACAGGTAATTAACATTTTAAAAAATGTTTTATTTATATCACATACAAACCCTACAATTCCTTCACTTAAAGTGTACAATTCAATGGTTTTTGATATATTCACAGATGGTATTCAACCATCACCATAATCAAATATAGAATTTGTTTGTTTGAGTCAGAGTCTCACTCTGTCACCCAGGTGGGAGTACAGCAGTACACTCATGGCCACCGTGATCTTAACCTGCTGAGCTCAGAAGATACTTCCACCTCAGCCTTCCAAGTAACTGGACCGACAGACATGCACCACCGTGCCCAGCTATTTTATTGTTGTTGTTACTTTCTGTAAAAACAAAAAGTCTCGCCATTGCCTAGGCTGGTCTCAAACTGCTGGGCTCAGTAATCCTCTTGCCTTGGTTGGGATTACAGGCATGAGTCACAAAGTCCAGCAAGTATAGAAAATTTTCATCTGGGTAATTAAAATTAAAGAGTTATCAAACATCTAACTACCCAAAATACCAGACTACTTAGCCAGAAAAGTCTGCTGCTAAATATAAATACATTCTCTCTCCTTTTGGTATAGTCTCTTTAAAGTACAATTGTCCCTTGGCATCAATAGGATTGGTTCTTGGACCCCTCCCATGGATACCAAAATCTACAGATGCACGAGTCCCTTATATAAAATGGCATAGTATTTGCATATACCCTGTGCACATCCCCCTAAACTTTAAATCATCTCTACATTATTTACAACACCTAATACAACACAAATGCTATGTAAATACTTTTTATATTGTATTGGCTTTTTATTTGTATTATTTTTGCTATATATTTATTTATTAAATATGACCCGCAATTTGGTGTAGTTGCTTTGTTCTTTTTCCATGTAACACATGATAGAGCATGAATCTGATTCAACAGCCTATGAGACGCTGTTGAAAATTTCTGATCAAGAGTGAACTCCGTCACAGGACTCAAGAAGAAGACAGAGGCGTGGCATGAATGGGCAGTTCAATTTTACAGGGGAGAAAGAGAAAAAAGAAATGGGACCGAAGAAAGTTATTGCAAAGGTCCAGGTAGGAGGTCTGAGCCTGAATTTGTGTGGTGAAAATAGGCAATAAGGAAGGCCTTAACAAAACTGAAAAGACAAGAGCAGGCAGGTCATGGCTGGAGTCTGTGGCAGAGTGGGAGAAAGCAGAGACCAAGCAAGTGTCACAGCTTGAACCTAGGAGACTGGGAAAATAAGAGCACCTTTAGCACCATCAGGGGCTCCAGAAGGAAAATCTGGTGTAAAGGTGAAGCTGCTGAGATACTTTTAGAGTGTTACGTTGCCAGATGCATTTCCAGGGCACAGAGGCTCTAACTGCAGTTCTAAAAAGCTTCCTCCTAGGGCTGTGGAAGAGAAATCTTACTAAGTATGCACAACTGAATATTCAAGGAAGGAGACAAAATCAACTGGGACATGAGTTGATGTAAGGTTTCAAATGCAGTGGAAGGATAGTGGGAACCAGGCCGACTGACTGAGAGGGTCCACTGACCCCCCCCCACCCCAACAATGCAGCAAAATGGTTGCATGAAGAAGGAGAGAGCGGCATTGAGGAGTCTCCAGTTGTAAAGGCCCGTTCAGGATGATCTGGACAAGAGAAAGGTACAAATCAAGTCTATCTTACCTTCCAGTGTCACTTACCTCCTTTTAACTGTTCTGTACCCTCTGCCTTCCTAAGGAATGAGGAGCCAGGAAGATACTAGAAATGCTGAATCAATACACACAGTTATGGTCTTTTGTGGCAGAGGCCATAAAACTCCACCTTGAAACCTCCACTGGGCCAGAAGTAAATTTTCAAATTCTGTTAACACATGCAATGGCTGGCCGTGACTCATGTGCTTTCAGATTGATCAGAAAATTAGTGATCCTACATCAAGAACCGAATATATTACTTCAAACCTCCCTAGGAATACTTCAGTCACCTTATTGAAAGTTCATTTATTTCTACAATTGTTAACTAGATTTTGGAAGGGTACAACTGATGTCCCAAACTACTGCTGATTGTAAAGTCTTATAAATCTTACCACTCTGAGACAGTATAACCATAAGAAATTTTAAAATACTAAGTAAGATTCTTCCTTTTCTCTCCCAACTCATCCCCAGAAACCAGTAAAATAGAAAGCAAAGAAGAAAACAGAAAACTTCAAACCACAAGTCATTAGCCATAACAGACTGGGGGGAAAGTTACTGTGGAACTTTGATTTCAACCTGGTTTATAGTAAGTAATTTTACTGTCCAATGAATTATTAAAGTCAACAGAGTCAAATGACAGAGCAAAAGCAAGACATGTCCCACAAAAATGAGGGACCTGATGAACTTATCTTTGTGTCAGCTCATGCCGTGAAAGAAAGTCTAAAAAGTATATGAACTCTAATAACAAGCAATGCATGAAAAATATGTTCTAACACAGTGGGAGAAAATATTTGCAAAAGATTATTGAACTGGCACAGATGTTTTTAAATAATCATACTAAGGATTCAGAAATCTCAGAGAAACTGGCATTCTAAACTCTAATGAGGAAAATACAAATAGCTACAAAACTGTTTAGGAAATAAACAGTATTAGCTACCATATCTGGAAATATGCACAAACTCTCACTCCAGTTACTCCACTTAGTGACTTTTCCCAAGGAAATATTCATGTATTTTGTACATATTAGCAATAGGATATATATCCCATAGTTGATTTTATAAAACATCAAAAATCAAAACCCATACATTCAACAGTAAGGATGAGTAAAATAAATGATAGCTCATTCATATGAAGAGAGACCATGCAGCCATGAGAAACAATATTTTATTACATTTAATATAAAAATGTTGAAATGTTGTCAAATGGAAAGAGTGGATTGCAAATTCATACGTGAACATTATACCTGTTTTTCAAATTTTGCACTTACAAACATGCACACAAAAAAACATTAAAAATTTATAATAAAGTATTGAAAGTGATTATCTCGGGGGGGGTAGGATGAGTTAACTTCTCTTTTTCCCTATTGCTAACTTATATTTTCCCAATTTGACAAATTAAAGAGAAGTTAACTCGTCCTACCCCCCCGAGATAATCACTTTCAATACTTTATTATAAATAAAGAGGTATTCTTTTGTAAAAAGAAACAAACTGTTAAAAAGAAAAGGAAAAAACAAAATATGTGCTGCCACCTTACAGAGGACTTCACATAGCAGACTTAACAGAGTTGGCAATAGTCTTTCAGCCAGAAGATGTCAAAGATGAGGCGGTTTGGGAACCCTAATTGGAATTCTCCAAGACTCGGTCTTATGAAGATAAAAATTAAATAAAATATACCAGAAAACTGCAAAGGACGTGTGAAGTGTTATGTAAAGGAATATAAACATTATATAAAGGAATTATTCTAATAGTGAGTCATATGTAAGATGGCCACCATTAGCATAAAATGTTTTGGAATGAGTTGACTTTCTTATTAATTCTGCAGTGGTCTATCTCTCTGCTTTATGAGTACCATGAAACATCTGCAAAATGGTTGGCTGGACAAAGTCTAAACTGAACTGGCATGCTAGATTAAAAACCATTGCCCTCCATCAGCAGCCTTTGTTTTAATCAAAAGAAATAAAAAATAATAAGGCATTCCCAAAGACTTCCTGAGAATTCACCCAGGAAAAAGTAGAAAATAGATAAATTCCCTCTAAATGTATTACTGATAGTCCTTGACCTGAGGATTTTTAACAAAGTAGAGGCTCAAAGAAAAGAGGTTAATCAATCATTATTTTAACTCCTCCCACCCTAGAAATCTATGCATGCAAAATTTTCAAAAATAAAACAAAAAACTTGAAATTTACCAAAATGTGATCAATAGCTGTGTTTGAGTTGTGAGAACATAGGTGATGCTATCTTTTTCCTTATAGTTTAAAATTTTCTATTAAGTATTAAATTAAATTTTAAGCAATTCTTGAAATCCCAGAAATCTGCTGCACTTGGACCCAATCACTAACCAGCTGGTTATATGACTGAATAAATCAGTTTATCTATCTAGGTTTCAGTTTTTAAGGTTTATCAAGGGCTGGAACACACAACTGCAAATTAAAGACAATGAACATGTCTGGCACAATAATAGGTAATGCTTTAAGAGTGATGACTTTTTAATGGATAGAACCCATATCTATGAATAAAACATTACTTGTGGAAGTTCCACTAGTACCAGTTAGCACATAAGGCTAATGACCTCAGATGGCAGATATCTGGCATTACAGAACCCATTTCTGACCTCAAAAGCCCTCAAGTAGACATAAATGTGAAGATAATTCTAACACATGGAACTAAGAAAAGTGCTCCCCTGAGGGGTTTTGGTTCATGAGCCAAATCTGAGCCTCAAGATCATTTTAAAGTCAAGCTACAAACTACAAAAGAAAACCAGAGATGTTAACTATAGTATATGCTGTCACACATTGTCATGTGTCTTAAGAAAAGGGAAAATATGATGTATCAGATTTGTCAAATATAATATGATACAGTGGGCAAAGAACACTAAGAATGCCAGATCATTAAAATGTTAGACTTTGAGTAGTCAAAAAAATAATATGGATCATAACTATCTTAAGAGTCAGTCTTGATAAATTCAAATGTGTCTTGTCTTTCTATAATGACATAAATCTCTAGTACACACAATCATACAAACTAACCTTAATTAAAGCTTGATTTCGGGCAGTCCCCGTTTTCCTTACAGTTTAAAATTTTCTATTAAATATTTCTATTTTCTCCCTGCTCTGGGAGATTTTTCTGTCCTCTCAATAAATCCTACTTTCTCAAAAAAAAAGCTTGATTTCCCCTCTATGTAAATTTGAAAAAAAAAAAGTACCTTTACTATGGAAGTGACTAATTTCTTACTTTTTAAACTGTCCCATATAATATTAGGCAACTACCAGAATACTGCTTTTTGATAGTGAAAGAATATGCTCATATATTAGAGAAGAAAACAGGCAGGCAATATGAACAAATGATACCTGCTCAAATCTATTGATGCATCCAGAATAAATACATATTATTAACAATATAACGACTAGTGTCAATACTAGTAATTTTTTTCTTTTCTGTATTTTCTAAATTTTGTACACTCGAAAGTAAATTACTGAACAATTATAATACTGTAAGAAAGAGATTGACAGTAGTGAAAAACTGTGGGGGGTGGGACTGGCAGTTGAGGGAAACTGCTAGGGGAGGGAGGGGCATACCTCATCAACAAGGGTACCTGCATGTTCAATGTTTATATACCTAACCCTGAATTGTACCTCACATCTTTATAATAAATAAATTAATTAATTTTTAAAAAAGAAAGTAAATTACTTTTGTAACCAAAAAAAAATACCATTTTAGAATTATGCCAATAAGGATAAGAAATCTTCAGCCATACGAGGTCATCTGGCTTCATCATTCAGAAGATAGTCTCTATCGACGGTATATGTCTTCAGAGACTGTTTTATGAAGCTGAGTGTATCAGATGCAGGTTGTCACTCAACCCATTCTTCCAAGACACTCAGTCATTCATCTATACACCAAGCTGCCTCATCCATCCACCCTCTTTAGACCAGACACCAAACCATTCCTCTCTCTCCCCCACTTACCATTTAGCAACACATTCTCTGAGGCCCCTCTGGTCAGGCCAATGGGGAAGATGTCTGGGAACAAACAGAGCTTCCCAGGGCCCCTCATGTACCCTGCCACCTCTTCTGCTGAGGCACTGCTCCAACGTCTGTCATTCATTGTAAAGCAAAGAGAAATTTGGTCTGCTATTTTGACACCAACTTAGTTTGCCCAGTGTGGAATTAACAGTGTGAAATGCAGTCAAATAATCAATGAAGGTAAGATGATACATTGCCTCTTTAAAGCAGCTGTGATATAATAATTACCTGTTTGTGACTGGGATGACAAGAACACCTGAATAATACAGGTATTCGAAGTCTAAATACTTTATTAAGTACGTAGTTCCTAAAAGAATATGAATCAGAAAGACAGCAAAGAAGAAGAGGAAGAGTCATTCTGCTCGGTTGGGATGTTTCATCCCAGAACACCAAGGATCTCAGTCCACCCCCAGAGAATTCAGCAAGGCAGCTGGGGAAGGACAAAGGTCTAGCTGTCAGCTTTCCAGTTCCTTCTGAATCTGTCTTCACAGTGGGACTTCCTTATTTGTTTGAAGTATTGTAAATTCCGAGAATATCAGGCACACCCATACTCAAATGTAAGTACAAAAACATACAGCAAAGCCAAATACAAATTAGTACTTGGGCTATTAATTGGGAACCGTCCATCAGATAAGGCTGATTTTCTTTTACATGTTTAATGTGGCACCTTCACAAAAGAGATAAGAATACTTTAATAAAAATCTACCTGCCAGCTTTAAAACCTTGCACTTATTGGGCTTTGACAATTCTTCATTTTTTTCTGGATATAGGCCCTGGTTATATAGTTTGCAATATTTTCTTCCAGTCTGTGGTTCTTCCTTTCATCTCCTTCATATTCTTCCATAGCATAAGTTTTTTATTTCAGCAAGGTCTAATTTGTCGATTTGCCCTTGAATGTATCATGCTTTTGGTGTCATATTTAACAGTTTTTTACCCAGTCTTGGTACCAAAGATATTCTGTCTTTTCTAAAATTTTTATGGCTTTATATTTTACATTTAAGTTTGTGATCCATTTTGAGTTAACTCTTGTATAATAAAGTTTGAGGTTGAAGTTTTTTTTCAGGCAAATAGATGTTCAATTACACCAATTTCTAAATTACTCTTTAAAATTGTGGTAAAAGCACATAACATTTGACTCACCATAACTGTTTTTATGTGTGCAATTAAGTAGTGCTAAGTATATTCACATTATTGTTCAACAGATCTCTAAAATGTTTTCATGTTGCAACATTATTAACTCTATACCCATTAAATAGTAGTTCCACCCCAAACAAACAAACAAAAAACCTTGCACTCAAAACAGATACGAAGTGACTATAAACTTCCCTTACTCAAAAAGTATTAAAATAAGTAGTAAACAGAAAACAGATTTTCTTGAATTCCACACTGCTTTGTTACCACTAAACTAAATTTACTAAGCCTTAGATCATGTTTGTCTGGATTATGATTACATGCAAAACCTAGGTCAAAATTGCCCTACATATTTTATGCATGTGGTTTTTCAAAAAAGCGTAAAACATTTGTTAGAAAGTTAGAAAACGCTTGTCTTTGGAAAATGTCTTATTACCTAGGTTAGAGGTAAGCTACCTACTCAGGAATGAAAAATAGATTCCCTTAGGGGAGAAAAAAGGTTGCCCTAATTATACATGGATGATCTAATTACTATCATTCACAATTCATTAAAGCTATTAATAAATTGTAAATGGGGAAAAATGGCTAACAGTTAAACTTACGGGAGTATAAAGACCTATAAAACATAAAGACAGCCAAGAACTAGTGGTGAAATTCCCTAACAGCATGAACTTTAGACCTCATCTAAGAGACCCTTAAAGGCCCCATATAAAGGCTTGAGGTCTGCCTCCCCCGTTTATAAATGAGGAAACTGAGGTCTACTGAAGTTAAGTGAATCACCCAGGTTTACATCCTCTAACTAACTTTCCCACCACTTATAAGGTTGCCACACTTCCTGAAATGCATGCATTTCTCAGTCCCAAACAGAAAATGCTAGCATGCCTTGCTTTTGTCAGTGGAGGAAGAGGGCTTAGCAATCATTCTTGGAGCAATTCACAGAACAAAATATTAAAAGGAAAGATAACTAGCCGGGCTCGGTGGCTCAGCCTGTAATCCCGCGCCTTGGGAGGCTGAGGTGAGTGGATTGCCTGAGCCCGCGGGTTCGAGACCTGCCTGGGCAACTTGGTGAGACCTCATCTCTACAATAAATCAAAAAATTAGCCAGGTGTGGTAGAGCGCACCTGTAGTTCCAGCTACTTGGAAGGCTGAGGCGGAAGGATCGCCAGAGCCCAGCAGGTCGAGGCTGCGGTGGCCGGGAGCGGTCACTGCACTCCTGTCTGGGTGACAGAGTGAGACTCCAACTCAGAAAAAAGAGAAAAAAAAAAAAAAAGGAAAGATAACTGATGCAGAGGAGAAAGGACCAAATGTGGTAATATCACTAACTACAGAACAACAACCATGCTGTTAGTTGATATTAAAAGCAAGAAGTAGCAGAAACGAAAGAAAACAGAAAATCTTTATAAAGTCTGATGTGTACAGCAAAAGAGATACTAGGAATTTCAAGGTGAATAAAATATCCTTATTAGTTATCTCCCTGTTGACAGAAATTTGCATAAACTAAGAGAATCACACCATCAACCAAACAGCAGAATAACTACATGTCAGTAAAAGATTGAGAATGAGCAGAACTTATTTTCCAGTTCTGTAAATAATGTGTTTTCTTCATAAGATTCCACGTTTCAAGAAGACCCAAAAATTCCTAGGAAAAAGAAACTCCATCACAGGTCATGTTGTAAAGCTAGTGAGTGCCTGAACACCACACACCAATGTACAAACTCTGGGCGTAGAAACCTAGTAATTGTGTGTTCCACAGCCGACTACTGGAAAACCTAGTCTCTTGAAATAAACAATGTAGAAAAAACAAATAAGTAAAACCTGTTCTGTATTGCTATTAACTGCATTCTCTGTTTTACACAGTAACGGTGTATTTATGATGACTTTTAAAGTTGTTGCTAAGTAGATCACAGGTGCCACATGGGGAAGCATAATGATTAAAAGCCCAGGGTCTCAGATTCAGGAACTATTACTAGCAGTGTGGTTTTGGCCACGCTAGCCCCATCACTTTCTACATTTGCAAAATGAGAATGATGATGCCTATTTTGCAATTTGTTTGGCAAATAAAATGCAGGTAGAGACCTGAGCAGAAAGAGCATCACTTGTGTAGTAAGTACTACAGAGTAAAATTCTGTAACCATTATTATGGCAAATAAAGCCATTCACAACATGGCCTCATCTGCCCTCTTTGGGCAGCACCAAACTCCTCCGCAGGAACAAGTGATGCTCTTTCAGACCTCCAGGCTTTTTTACTTCCCTTTCCCAACATACCCTTCTATGCCTGGCAAAGCCTCCCTCATTCTTGTCCTTTAAGTTGACCAACTCCCCTGAGGCTGGTTGGCTGCTTCTTCTATGTCTATTATGTGATTACATTTGGATTATAATTACTTATGTAACAAGAAAGACATTTATTTACTGGAATGAGGGGGAAAGGTGAAGACCAGTCTGTCCAGGCAACTACTATGGGGAGGCCAGCAGTGAGCTCTTGGCTGGGCTGCACTTCCCAGGAGCACAGGCTCGAGGGAGGACCCTAACCTAAAAGGAAAAGAGAACAAGATTTCAAAACATGGCCTGTGACTCTGCCCTGTGCCAGTGCCATCCCATGCCTTTCCTAAATTTACTAAACCTCACAAAAGCCAATTGTGACTGACTTTGTGTGTGTATGTGTGCATGTGCGCACGCGCGCATGTGCGTGCACCCACATGTGCACATGAAGGGAACAATGGACAAAAGTGTGTGACACCAAGATGTCTGGGAAGGAATCTAAAATGTCTGAAGCACTCAACTGGTGTTTGGTGAGTTTGCCAAAATGTCAGGATGGCAGCTATAACTCATACATACACTGTATGAGTTCAACTGTTTAAATGCCTACATATTTCTGCCACAACATAAAGTTCTCACGGCTGGAGAAACAGTAGGCAGAGTGGTTTAGAGCAGTGCTTCTCAAAGTACGTTAGAACCTCCTAAGAATATTATTAAAATGCTCATTCTGAATCTGCAGTCCGAGGGTGGAGCCTGAGATTCTGCAAGTCTAACCAGGAGGCAGGTGACGCCCACATTGCTGGGCCAGGGAAGTAAGTAACAAGGACTCATAGCACGGGCATTAGAGCCAGACAAGTTGTGCTCACAGTGCTTGCAGCTTTGCTACTTGATAGCTGTGTGACCTGGAGCAAATTAACTTCAGATCTCTGGGCCTCTTTTTCTCCCATCTGTAAAAAGGAGAAATAGGAGTTCCCATTTCATAGGGAAGGGTTCAATGAATGAATATGTGTGAGGGTACCTAGAAGAATACCTGAGAAAGTGCTAGATAACACATGTTAGCTATTGCTATTATTATTACTATTTATTTATTTCTGAATAGCTTTTGGGTCCATCACAATTAGATGCAATTCAAAAAAGCACACTTTTGAACAAAATAATGCTGTTAGTAAAAAATAACATGTTTATCAGATAGTATGACGAATTAACAAAAAGGTATCTACATTAAATCCTCAAAGGGTCTAATGGTGGTAAACATGGACATTTCCTAAAACTAGTCATTTTAAGCTGATAAAGAATTGCATCTAAATCTCACTCGGTTTAAGTTCACTATCCCAAAACCAGAACACAAATTATTGGTACTCAATGGCCAGAGATGACCTTTCATCCTTTTCCAGCTAAGGAAGGAAGACTTGAGGCCTGACACAAGACTACCCAGGACGCAGGAGGTATGAATGAAGAAGGACATAGATGAAGGAGGATACAGAGTGGGAGCAGTTCTGTAAGGATCAGCCAGGAGGGCAGCCTAGACCCCACCCCCATGAGCTACAGCAATCTCCAGCACTGGCTCAGGTCCCATGGGTGCAAGAATTCGCACAGGGTCCTAACAAGTGGGCAGAAAACAGCAAAAAGAACAGAGAGGTATCAGGCCCAAATCATGTCATCCATCCTTACAATCACCCTGCGAGGTAAATGATTCAGCCCCCATTTTGCAGATTAGGAGGCCTCCCTAGCACTGTTTAGAAGACTCATGATCCATCCTTAAATGAACAATCCCACAGCAACTGACCCTGGGCCCTCAGGACAAAGAGGCCTGGCTGAGCAGCTGCTGATTGAGAACGAACAGCTCCGTCTGAAGCACCTGCCTGACACTTTCAATTTGGGATTCATGTTGAAATCAGTTTGTTCCCCTGCCCACAATGTCTTGACACAGATGGCACATCCTTCCCACAAGACTGTGACTTCTTTCAGGTTCCCTGGGGTGTCCCCAAGAGGATCTCACACATACTTCAAGGTCCATGTTTGAAATCAACTAATTCTTCCATGTTTGCTGCCATAGCCATCTTAGAAAGTGAGGCTAGGCGCAGTGGCTCATGCCTCTAATCCCAGCACTTTAAGAGGCCGAGGTCAGAGGACTGTTGGAGCCCAGAGGTTCAACACCAGCCTGGGCAACATAGTGAGACCTCATTTCTACAAAAATTAAAAATTAAAAAAATAGCCAGGCATGGTGGCATGAGCCTTTAGTCCCAGCTACTCGGGAGGCTGAGATGGAAGGATCACCTGAGCCCAGGAGGTTGAGGGTGTGGTAAGCTGTGATCGTGCCACTGCACTCCAGCCTGGACAACAGAGTAAACCCCAATTCAAAAAAAAAAAAAGAAAAAGAAAGAAAGAAAAGAAAATGAGGATACTGACACCAAGAGGGTAAATAACTTGCCTGAACCCACAAAACTATTAAGTGGCAAAGCCGGTATGTGAACCCAGGACTGCAAGACTCTAAAGCCTAGGCGTGTGTGCCATCACAGACCATAGAGCAACAGCCATAAGCCATGAGGCTGAAAGCTAAGACAGATCTGCACAGGTGAGGCTTAAGGGTGGGGTCTAAGGGTAGAAATGAGAAAGAATGTGTAGGACCACTGGGAGTGAGGCATACTGTTCGGGAGAGACAAGGGCTTACGAATGCTCCTGGGCCCAGAACTGAGAAGAGAACTCAGTAAATGTGAACTGTGGTCAACACAGAACAGCACAAGTCAGTGCAGTGCCAGCCATTCAAGTCCAAAAGTCCCTGCATGGGGCAAAGAGGGGACACAGCATGGAAGCAGGGCCACCACCAGGATCTCACCCCTAGCCACAACAGAGCTGGGAAATTGGCACAAGTGAGCTAGAGGAAGAGAAATCTACTGTTCCATCTGCAGGGAACAACATGGGGCTAACACCAGGTTCTTCAGAGCTGGGAGCTTCATTTTATTTTTAAAGAAAATATTAAGAGGCTCACATGCAAATTGCCCTGGTGGGCAGGAAACTCTTCCATATTTTTTATATCTTGATTCATATTCAAACTCAAAGCCCCACCTTGGTTCAGATTCCTATTCTTCAATTCCCTCTTGAATTCCCTGCAGTCTGGTTTTCATCTTGAACCCTTAGAAGAAGCTACCCTCAGAAAAGATTCCAGATTCATGTGGCCAAGTCTTACCCCATCTGGTATAAAACAACCACCATATCCACCCCCCACCCATTGCCTCTTCCTGTATTTTATTTCTTACAGATGAACCTTCCTATGTACCCTGACTCCTACCTTATTTTTTAAAAATCTCATTATATCTGGGTTAAACTACATCTCTGACAATC
This sequence comes from Carlito syrichta, assembly GCF_000164805.1. Lineage (NCBI taxonomy): Eukaryota > Metazoa > Chordata > Mammalia > Primates > Tarsiidae > Carlito > Carlito syrichta. Next base: position 561,817 of record NW_007246185.1, read on the forward strand.
CTAGGTTCCCTTCTTGAAGCTCCGCTCTTCTAGAGGCTATTATAAATGATTCCATGAAGGCTCATATTCATGTGCTGGTCAGCTCCAAACTCATCACCAAATTCTCAATTCCTTACGAAGGAAATTCCTCATTTTAGTAAACAACCTTATTCCCCATCTACAGTAGGTTAAGCTTACTTACTTCTCAGCACAGATTCTTTTTTGTTTTGCTTCTGTGCCTCCACACTAGATGGTTGTCACTACCTGATGCCGGAAAACACATTTAACATATTTTCGTCCCATCCTCAAAATCCACACACATCAGCAGCCATTTGCTGGAGCAAGCCTTCCCTTTTTGGCCTCACTTCCTGGCCCCTTTCTGCACCCTATTGTCCATCTACTGAAATCCCAATATCTGCCATCACATGTATTAAAAACAAAATGTCTACATGGATAAACAAGAAAATGTTTACAAATGGTTATCTCTAGGGAGGAAACGGGGAAAAGGAAGGAAGCTTTTACTTTTCATTTTATATGTCACTGTGCTGTTTGAAATTTTTGAGTAAGTGCAGCGATTATTTTTCACTACACAGTTACTTTTTATGAAAAAGCCAGCTAACTAGTGTCAAAAAAAAGACAAGCCAGGCTCGGTGGCTCAGCCTGTAATCCCACGCCTTTGGGAGGCTGAGGTGAGTGGATTGCCTGAGCCAGCGGGTTTGAGACCCGCCTGGGCAGCAAGACCTCATCTCTACAATAAATCAAAAAAAGCAGCCAGGTATGGTAGCGCATGCCTGTAATTCCGGATACTCGGAAGGCTGAGGAGGAAGGATCGCCGGAGCCCAGCAGGTCGAGGCTGCGGTGGCCGGGAGCGGCCACTGCACTCCAGTCTGGGCCACAGAGTGAGACTCCAACTCCAAAAAAAAACCATATGTTCAGGGATAGTCATTACAATGTTCTCATGACTGGAGTTTAAAAAAAAAAACAGTAACTGAGATACCACCTAACTCCAGTCAGAATGGAAATTATCAATAACTCAAAAAATAACAGTTGCTGGAGAGGGTGTGGCGAAAAGGGAACACTTCTACACTGTTGGTGGGAGTGTAAACTAGTGCAACCTCTGTGGAAAACAGTATGGCGATTCCTAAAAGCTCTAAAAATTGACCTCCCATATGACCCTGCAATCCCCCTACTGGGAATATACCCTGAAGAACTCAAATCACTCTATAGAAAAGATACCTGCACATGTATGTTTATCGCAGCATTGTTCACAATAGCAAGAACCTGGAAGCAACCATGCTGCCCATCAAAAGAGGATTGGATTAGAAAAATGTGGTACATATACACGATGGAATACTATGCAGCCATAAAAAAGAACAAAATCATGAATTTAGCAGCCACCTGGATGGAACTAGAGTCTATAATACTGAGTGACCTCTCACAGAAACAAAGATCTGAGTATCACATGTTCTCACTCATGTAGTGGATCTTGAACATCCAACGTAATACTGTAAGGAAATGACTGACAGTGGTGGGAAACTATGGGGGGGAAGGGAGATGGGATTAACGGTAGTAAATGGCTGTCTGGGGATGGGGAGACACCTCTTATCAACAAGGGTGCCTGAACGAAGCATATTTGTATACCTAACCCTTAACTGTACCCCACAATATCATAATAAAAAATATTGATTAAAAAAAAGAAAATAATACATAGAAACTGAAAACAACTAAATCAATCAATAAAGAGGGCCCTAGTGCAATAAATCGGAACACATCTCTAAAACGATATCAGAGAGCTGTCATTGATAACATCAACAATATAATAAAATCAGGTTATGAAACAACTTTTTAATGTAAAGAAAAAACTGCATTCTTCAGATAAGATTAAAAGTACTCTGAAGGCAAGATTTATACCCTGTACCTTCATTCTAGTATACTTTGTGTAGGGGACATCTATAAAATATGAATGCTAAACATAGTCAACTTTTACCAGAATTACTTTCATTCACTTATTTTTTTATACATCAGCCACTGCTTATGTGTTTGGATTCATCTTTCACAAACACTTTCACAGTGGGTTTACAAGACAAACTAGACTCTCAACTTTATAGTTTACTTACTTAGCTGTTTGTCTAAAAATGTTATCGTCTAGATGGTCAACCTCCTCAATCCCTGGTTGGAATAAGCTCCCCAGTGCTGATATCAGAGAAGGGATTACTTTAAGGCAGGGAGGCTGCACAGACATGCTGCAAGTCTCTATGCAACCTAACCTTATGATTTTCCACATTCCATTTGTAGAAATGATCATGAAGGGGGCTACCTTGATGAGTCATCAGATCCAAGAGATGATTGCAGAGAAAGTTCACATTTCATAATTTCCTAAATAAGATTTTTCAGACAGAAAGCAAGTCTACAGACCCAAGACGAGGTGTGAAACATCCATTCTGGCCTACTGGGATCTTATGCTCCGTACCTCCATTCCTTCTAGCTTTTGCCTACAGGCATTTTGAGAACCAACAGGATAATCATGAGTGAGCAAAAAGACAAAACTCAAATACATCTAATTCCTTGCTTGTTTAAAAAATTTATTGGGAAGGCTAACATTGAGGTTTTCCTAGTATCTGTATTTTGTATTTCTGTATCCCACTTAACAAAGTAAGAAAATATGCTTAGAAGTGGGCTGATTCGGGCCGGGCTCAGTGGCTCAGTCTGTAATCCCGCACTTTGGGAGGCCAAAGTGAGTGAATTGCCTGAGCCCATGGGTTCGAGACCCGCCCAAGCAACTTGGCGAGACCTCATCTCTACAATAAATCAAAAAAATTAGCCGGGCGTGGTAGCACGCACCTATAGTTCCAGCTACTTGGA